>NC_051176.1:181797698-182097698 GCF_013339695.2 Rhipicephalus sanguineus
TACATCGCTGAATGAAACTCCAAATAGAACAGTGTCCATGATCCCACGCCAAACATCCCACGCCATAAACGCAATCTGAAAGCGCTTTATGAGCTGCAAACGCGTTTCATTCGTAACTTTTTCTCTGCATACATTTCGAATCTGCTAGACATTCCACAAAGCTAGTGAGCGCTTTGAAAGAGATGAGGAGATCGAGCTTTAGTTATTACCTTTTTGTACGATGTAGTTTCAATGCATGCCTCGCATCACTTTGCAGCATCACTCATTGTCGATGGCGGCCTTTCTCCTTTATCACAATGGCTTTTCGCACGTAAGGCTTGCTACTCCGGTGGCTCTTGCTCGCGTAAGACTTGTGGCTGCGGAAATAAGGATCCCTGTCGCTGCCAAAAGTGTGAACCAGGAAGGTTGGCCCGTGTATGACTTTGCTATCGCCGAAGGTAAAATCGTCGTGTACGCTACTCGTGAATGCCGGACTTGCGTACGAGCTCCCATAATTGGGCTGGAACGCTCGGACGAGACCGGGATTTGATCCGTAGCTGGTGCTGGAAACGTAGCTGCCTGCCGGTGCCATGGCATGTACCACCTGCTGGCTTGTGGTGCGCTGTGGTGCTTGAGTTTTGGTGCGTGTCATCCCTTGTATGACGGGGGGGTTTGCACCACGTGCGGCGCCGATAGTGACGCCCTGGGATAGCCCGCGAGCGCCGCCCTGCGTCAGCTGTGGTGTAAAGTTGGGCACTACAGCATGTTGTAGGCTCTTGCCGACGTTACGCTGGAATCCCTGTCCAGTGCCTTGGATCCCAGTGAAAGCCATACCGTGTAACGCTCCCGGCGGGAATGCCTGATGGAGACCATGCACACCCGTATGACCGACGATGTGAGCCCCGCTGGGGTCGAAGCCATGGCCAATCTCTTGCACGATTGCGCGCTGCCCACCGGTTCCGCTGATTATGCCTTGCTCCAGGCTCTGCCCGATGCTCTGAGACAGCATTCGTTCTAGCGCATTTGGGCCAGTGAATACAAACTTTGAAGACGCGCTACTGGGGCCGAAGTCAAACGCATTGCTTCGGTGTCCTGTCAAGTGCTGCCGGCGTGCATTGTTGACCTCGTACGCACCAACGCAGGCCGCCGTCACAAAGACGATGAAGCCGGTGTTCTGCAAGCAAAGATAAATTAAACAAAATGATGTTAGATTTTACTGCGTGTCTGATTAGATTTTACAAATTGTTGCGACAATGTGGAGCAATTGAGGAGTGCGTCAAAGATGGTAAAAACTTCCCACACAGTATCGGCTTTCTGATCTGCCTCCACCTTGTGTGCCATGAGAGCCTACCATCCACGTTCCCTAGCCGTTATTTTGAGCAATGGTTGCTTAATCCTCATAACAATGAGGGAGCAATGCAAGTCAAGGTTCACGTTCTTAGATTAAGGCTCATGTTGAAACAAAGAAAGGTGTTCAAAATTAAATTCCTCATTACGGCATGCCTCAAAATTATATCGGGATTTCGGCACGCAAGAACTCCATCATTTGATATAATCATACTGCCTGCTAACCAAACGTTATTGGCATGGTTTTAAACACGACATCAACAAATGGGGGCTTTTGCCGGAAACTAATCCTCAGCATCGGCTGACGACGTCACGTGATGACCCTGCAGCGATATTACGTAATTTAACCTGTCGTTGTTCTCCGGAATGGCTGAATGCCTGTGCAGGTACGTGTTTTGCAACGAACTCAACATGCAAGTTGTAAGAGCTGGGACAGTAAACCTTTTATGCTGGACTTGTCTTACATGATTACATGTTTAAAACAATGAAAAGTAATTTAGCCAAGCGAACACAAATTTAACAGTAAAGCTGATGCTTTTTGAGTGTCATAATTAAAGTTTGTACTTGAGTTCATAGCCTTTCTACGAATGCACAGCATAACCTTTTCTAGGACCCGTGGTCACACATTGTCTGGCAGGTGTTTGTTAGCAGTGCGTTGTTAATTTCATCGTATTTCAAAAATAACGAGAACCTTGGACGCCTCCCATGACGCAATTTAGAAAATCTGCAAGATTTGTTCCCTCGTGCCTAAATTCTAAATGACCGAATAGTCTGAGCAGGTTGGTAGTGCAGCCAAACCATAGTATTTAACTGCTTTTCTAAGTATTTCGTTGTAATCAGTGAATAATTAACATTTTATTCAAAGGAAGTAAGTGCTACCACATTCACAATAGCATCCATTTTCCATCACTGCCGTAAATACGTCACGAACGTCCAAACAGGATTAAGTGCGATGAAGCACGGAAGGAATAAACGGAAACATAAACGCAAAGAACATGAGCAATGCGAATCAGTTATAGCTTACGCAACACAACCTATCATTGAACATGTTCAATCCGTTTCAGCGTTCTTAAAATTCACCACTGTGTCTTCAAGGTAATCAATTTTGTTTTATACTATCATCTTACTAAAATATAGTTGCACTCGGACGAAAATAATGTAGGGCATTTCTGTAAAAAAAATTCAAACAGCTATTATTTGAAATCACACTTGAAATTGCTGCGGTCAGCTGCAGCGATTTCAAGAATATACTTTAGGGGTTAACAGCAGAGCATGTTTCTTCGGCAAGACTAGCAACATATTTACCCTTGTATGCGAGGCCGACACGTATAACTATTAAATCTGAACAGTGTTAGAACGATGTTTACATTTCAGGCACAAACCTGCGAATCATTAAGTTGCGCTCGCATTGCCATCTGACAGCCAGTGAAAGGATGTGTATTTTTTCTCCTCAGTCTAGCTTCATGGCGTGCTCGTTGTGGTCATTTCTTCGCCTCACTCGCTTCTCCCTTCTTTGCGTTGCATTTATGCGTTAAAAGAGAGCTATTGTTTTCGCGAAGCTGAGAAGTCTTGTGTGAAAGGAGCGCTGAGTTCTTAACGTTTCGGGATAATTTTCTCACCTGGAGGCTACGACTCTACAAAAGAGCTTTGACTGTTAAATCATCAAATATGTAGGCTGTGTATAGCATACTATTTAAACTGTCTACGCATTCGCGACGTGTCCTTCAGTCTTTATGTGGGCAAACGAGCTTGTCTTTCTTGTCTCCGAGACAAGGTCGTCTGTTGAGGGTTGTCGCAGACGAGAAGCTTTCTTGGTGCTGTCACGGCCATTTGATATGAATATCCTCTACATCGCAGCGGTGCCGAGAGCGTCAGTTTCTTCGTGTTCTCAATGTGGCACGATGAGAAACTGAGCGCACCGGCTTGAAGCGCGCCACGAACGATGAAGCCGTCAGCGCTGTTAACGTCGCCTGCTGAGCACTCAGCGCACGTAGTAATACACGGTGAAACTGTAGCCAGCTGCTCGCTACAGCCGAGTTGCCGCAAACCCACGCGGCCCGGTAAAGCACCGATCTCAGAGGGAAGGCACCCAGCGGAGGGTTCACGGTGGCTCCGCAACGAGCTTACCAATTTCATGTCGGCCGCTTTCGCACCCGGTGCCGCCGACGCCCGCCAGAGTGACGGCGAAGCCTGTTTGGTGCCTCCCTCTTATAACCACGGTCACGGCCGACATTCTACGAGACGGCCCGCCCGTATTTCTCCTTCCACACTAAAGCTTAATTGTCCCCTCACTCGGTTTTCTCCCGCCCCCTCCCACCCAGCGCCCTCTCTTCAGACGGCAAGACGTAACAAGTAGCCCGACGCAAAAGCCTCCGCCGGCAAAAGTGGAGCGCGCTCTCCTTTTTCTGGAGGAACCCGAACGCTTACTTCTTCTTTGGCCACCGTTGGTTTGAGTACTTCCCCTCTCGCTCTCTTCTTTATCCACTTGTCTTTATGATTATTTACTTTTTTCGCACTTGTCTTCGAAAAGACGACTCGAGTCTTTTTCTTTGAATTCTCGGTAGCAGTGATTCGTGCATGTATGTTTATTTACTTTCGAAGGCCAGCCAGACTTACTATGTCGTCTTCGAGTGCGGAGAACCTTGGGGGAAAACGTCCCCGTCTGCTTGCGCTAGACGCCGTTCTAGATTCCTTGTTTACATTTTATGTGTCACTCTGCGATATCTTTTTTTTTTTTCCCTTCGTCGAGCGCGCTCCTGCGCGCGTCGTCAATTTGTAAGATTAACGCGTTGTTTGCTTTATTTCCTTCGCCTCGTGTTCCGTCACCTTTTGCCGGCTGGCGACAACGCCGAGAACGGCCTTTATTTATTACCCCTCGACTCTCCTCTGCGATTCGAGTCGTCGGCAAAAAAAAAACATTGAAAATTTTAAGAACGTTGCTTCCTCACTTTGATTTAACCGCCTCTCTCCCCTATTTTTTTTTTTCGGACTTATACCTGTCCTCGCCGCCACAATCTTCTTCGTCCAGCACACGAGCTCATGTTTTTGTCCTAACACGCACACAGAGTACGCGTAGTTTATGTTAGGTTTGTGTTATGAGTCGAGTGTAGCTATGAGTGGTATTTCTTTTGCTAAGAAAGACATATCCCCTTTCCCACTTCTTAACACACCAACAAGCTAGTTTAGTTGGTGGTTTCGATAAGCACTTCCTTGCCATTATACCTATTCACATTGGCGAGTCAGGAAGAGTGAAACTAGACGGACGGACAGAGGGACTATTTTCGTAGGGACCAAGCAGGAAAAATGAACGGGCTATAATCGGTAGCTACGTTCCCCATTGAAAACCTTGCGACTTCCTATGGTTATGCTACTTTTTGTTTGTAACCTAGCTCGAGAGGCGTGGCCGTCATTCAAGAAACCCAGACAACCATGAAACGCCCGCTAACAAATTCAAGCGTGTCTACGACGTCCTATGCCATTGTGCGTGCGTGTCATGCTTCGCTTATTGTTCCATCTCTGTTCAGGAAGCTCGTGCATCCGTAAAGCAAAAAAAAAAAAGGCCTTCTTTTCTCCTTCTTCTTCTGACTATATATTGCTCAGCTGCTACTAATTACGCGAAACCCACGCTCATTGCAACAGCGCGTGTGCGAAGAATTTCTAGAATACATCAGGCCCCTCGGACCCGTTGCTAAATAATGTCAAGTGTGAGATACGTGAATGAACGTCTCGATGAAGTACTGAAACTCACTTCAAACTCAATAACAGGAAAATATTAGCGCCAGAAAATTGCAACTGTTTTGCAGTCACATGCTGTATCGAGGAATACGAATTCATATATGTTCTTGCGGATGAACATGTGGCTGCACAATGAAGTTTTCGAACTGCTATAATCGCCCGTCGTGGTCTATTTTTTTATTTTTAGCAACATACGGGATTTCCGAAATGGACCGACCAAGAAGCGGAAAAGAATAAAGACCATATGCAATTACCAAAATACAGATACATAATGGATATGTTGTACAAAAGACGCCAACTCGCTAAGAATGTGAATGAGAGGAACCCTAACTAGCTTGTCGTGGCTAGAATTTATTGCATAATGAACTGTCTTACTCCTGCTTGCTGCTCAGCGTCTAACTGTTCATTCTTATGTGCCAGTAGCGTCGGTGTACGCACAACACTGCAGCCCTGTGGCTTGAAAGCAGTGGTTCGTCCAGGCTTCCGTTCCAGCGTAAAATTGGACCACAGAGCTTATATCAACCTCTACCAAAGTAATATACTGTTATTATGCAATACTTCCCTATAAAGAAGCTTTCATATACTATGCGAAGTGTCCGTATCCTACCCAAAAGCGCCGCTTGTGTTGAATATTAAGCCTTACCTATCTACATAGAATTTTTTTTTATGTTAAGAAATATTGTTTGTTTAATTTTAATAAAATATATGTTTGTATCCTGAAAATTCTTTCTTTCTTGCTCAAAGCATACTAGTTTCATTCCAAAACAACTTATTGGGATTTGTCTGGTTTTTTAACGCGACAGTTCTTTGTACGCTGTGCTGTCAGTCGTTTTGCTTGACACTTTTGTAATTGATGAGTGTCGCTAGCTGCTCTACTTGGCGACCAGCTAGCGGGTTGCCATCTACTTGCAAGAACGTCACGAAGTCTCCGCACGATGGCGCAAATGCAGCTGTGCAGTCTTACCTTGCCCGTAAGCGCATTACTGTTTACGTAATGCCGAGTCACCCGACAGGTGTGGAGCTGCAGCAACGACGCTGGTAGCGACATTTTATGGGACGCATCTTGTGAAGACGATAACCACAGAGTCAGCGCTCACAATATATTGAGGACATGAAACTGCAATTATTTTTCATATTCTACTTATCTGCTGGCGTAAACCGTGCATTAGCAACATGTTGACCAACGTGCAATCTTTTACCATTTCTTCTCCGAGAGGACTTCCGCCGCCCAGAGACGTCTCAGACGTATCCTAGTGACACAAAATGTCCTGGTATATCACTTGCTATTCACACTATATCCACCTCTAGCTCTGCTTACCTGCTCATTTATAACAATAAAGAAACTTACAGTGAGCTAAAAAAGAAAAACGAATATGCTTAAGTCAAATAGCAGGGCAATTCCGTATTCCCTTTGTGCGACAGCGGGACACATACGCCCCACTTTTCCGTCTGCAGAAGAATTTTCTCCCACATCGCCCGTTGCAATTAGCACAACGCAAAGTCACTCATGTCTTACCTAAGACGTCGTAATCTCGAGGAACATTCTTTTACCGTGCTTTCGAAGGGTGGAGTTAGTGTAACAATGGCGTTGAATTTCGATCAGTTTTTTATGATAGCTTCTGAATTTTCCTCGTCTTCAGATAGAAAGGACCTACCAATCAAAATACCGGATAATTTCCTATTTTTCTGGTTTTTAAGAGAGGTGATTTTAGCTTCCAGTCATCACGTGTTTTTGTAAATTTGTGGAATACCTTGACCGATAAATGCATCGAAGCAATACCCTGCGATATTGCCACGCCCATTTCTCGGCGTAATTGCGGATATTGGTGCGTGGAAATATTTTTCTTGATATTATATACCTCTTGAAAAGTAGGCGCATTTTCAGGGACAACAGCTGTACTCGACAATTTCGACAGCCAAAGCAGGGACAGGCAGATGGACAAAAAAATGGTTGGTGCATGCGGTGAAGTAAGCTTTACAGGAACAGATCACAGCGCTATGACTAGGGCTCCGAGTTTTCGGTGTTTATTTTTCTTGAAAATCGGCGGGTGTTTTTTGGAGTTTATATTTTTGGCGGAAATTTGGCGTTTATCGGTGTTTATTCCTCGTAAATCCCCAATTCTCCGAAATTCGGAGTTCTGCATTATTCTCAAAACCTTAGTATCTTAGATCAATTCATATCTGAATACTAAAACATCAAAACACACGCAGCACATTTTTTTCCCAGAAGGTTTGAATGTACAAAAACGTATACGCACAAGAGGAATACGTGAACACAAAACACCTGTATTTGTGCGTTGGTGGAGCATGAACGATGAGCAGGGGCGGGCGCTCGCTTGGCGGCAGCGAGGCGGATCCCGAAACGGTGCGCGCCAAGGACGCCGCTGCGAAATGGGCTCAACGAGAAGCGGATCCCGAGACCATGATTGCTTCAGGAGCTTCGCCCAAGCTCTTCATCATTCACCCGTGGATATGCTGTAATATTTTTATCTATTTTGACACACACACACACACACACACACACACACACACACACATATATATATATATACTGAAGTGGATCCTCCGTGAGTAACAGTAACAACACTTCCGTTGTTACTGTTACTCACGGAGGGTCCACTTCACTGTTTTCAACGCTACGGCCACTTTCGCCACCATGCCTGCCTATATATATATATATATATATATATATATATATATATATATATATATATATATATATATATATATATGAAGGAAAGAAGATAAGAAGATTACTTTTCAAGGGCTCGTTTTTCTTTGTTAGACACAATATTAATGAGAAATAAGAGACAGCAATGCCAAGGAAAGTATAGGGGGTGTTATTTGTAGTAATAAGAATATAAATGTGAAGAAAGTAAAGTGGACGAAAAGATAACTTGCCGCCGGCAGGGACCGAACCTGCGACCTTCGAATAACGCGTCCGATGCTCTACCACTAAGCTACGGCGGCGGTCATCTCCCCGTCCACTTTATAGGGTATATATGTGGATTGAAACTTAGGAGTGTCAGTCAGCGCCAGTCGCAGCCATGGCCGCCGCAGCTCAGTGGTAGAGCATCGGACAGGTTATTCGAAGGTCGCAGGTTCGGTCCCTGCCGGCGGCAAGTTATCTTTTCGTCCACTTTACTTTCTTCACATTTATATTCTTATTACTACAAATAACACCCCCTATACTTTCCTTGGCATTGCTGTCTGTTTGTTCTCATATATATATATATATATATATATATATATATATATATATATATATATATATATATATATATATATATATATATATATTACAACTAGTATATGAATACTAACACATAGCAATAAACAAGGACAAATGCGGCTACAAACTTCATGCATTTAATGATGAATTTCGCTTTTGAAGGAAAAACAGAGGTAAGATCAACATACTAAAATCCTCCCCCCCTCCCCCCCAAAAAAGGAACCAGAATTAAGCCCACTAACAACATTCCATTCAGTGATTAACATTAATAATGGCGTTCAAAACAATGACACTGAAGCCAGTGTTTCTACATATGGACAGAATGCAGTTGCTGCTCTGAAGACAAGTCTCCTTGTGTAAATGTTGGTGTCAGCAATGTTGCTTGCTCTACCACTGTTATTCAATTCAAGCCTACTTCTGTCTGAGACCTTGTTTTGCTTTGGACTCCTCTGAGTAGTCTCGCATCTGCGGTCAAAATAAATGGGACAAAACTCACGAAGGTTTTTAGTTTCGTCGTTCGTGACTGCCCTGTGCTTTTGGCCAATGGTCGAAATTTTTTCTGACGAACAATTCTAGCGTAAGACGTTTCTGTGAATATGCGTCCGGAATTTTTAAGACTGAGAGAGAGCTGCTGATAAACTTGGCGTAATATATGGAATGTTCCTGATATTTGCTTGTACAGTATTTTATACTGAAAATACAAAGGGGTACAATTGCCCTAGCGTGGATAATACAAGACCTTTATGCCGACACAGCGAGATGGCAACACTGCGGTTGCGTTGCCATACTCCACCTTTTGATGCGCCTTCCTGACTTGCCAATGCACTTACTGGCCGCAGATCAGTAGTAAGGAATACACAAGACTCTGCGTACATGCCGTAAAGATTTTGTTACGCTTAAACTTGGACACTCCCCCATTGCGCGGAAATGAAAGTATTCCTACAGAATCCAGAACTACATCCACCGGCGAATTGCAATGAGGACATCGCTCGGCGAAGTGCCTGTAAGGGTGCTGATGTTGAAGTTATGTGGACGACCTCCTTGCGTACAATTATACAAACAGCAATTATACCTCTGGAGTCGGAGATAACGCCCCATCCTCGGAGACTGCGGCGTTCTGTCAAGGAGTCTCACAGGAGCTCTGAAATATCCTACAGGATTGTTTGTCAGCGCTCATCACCTTATGATTTGCATGTTATGGTAGACTATACTTAGATAATTATTCGAAACATGCACTTTCCGCTGCGTTGCTCTGGCGCGTCGTAAGCTTCTATGCACTTATGTTCCCAGCAGCACGAACAAGTTTAAATAAAAGGTACACTTGCTCATATAAATGGAACTCTGATGATATAAACTTGGAACAATAGAAAGCTCTCGAGAATGTTACGTGGAATGCTCAATAATTGTCACTTTTCTTTCGACATGTATAACCGAGCAGTTTTTGTTCAAAGATCTGGGGTATAATGACAAAACAGTTATTGTGTTTAGCTACCACAAAAACGACATAACTCTCTTTAGTGTTTTTCTTGCTATGGATACCATTTACAAAATAATTATTGTATACGCGTCGTCGTTTTGAAATTATGGCTTGTTTTATTGAATATTCTGCTGTGTGAATAAGCCTTCGCTTTTCCTACCATTTCGACGTCGTGTTCCGCTCTTCGTAATTGCTCTCTCTTTGTCGTGCATGTGAAGTGCACTTGCTCGCAATTGTTTCCAACAGAGCCCAAATTACCCGAATGGAGTAGGAAGCTTTCTGACTACCTATATGGCACAACCTCCGTACGTGGAGGAAAAAAAAAATCACAAGAGGCCGGGAGGAAGCAGCGGCGATGATTTTCTCTGAGCGATAATAATTAGAGAGTCCGAACACGCGGGGCCATTTAAACTCGGCAAAAGAACAGAGGTGTGGCAGAACAACCAAAAACGAACCCTCATAGATAGTAATGTCGTCATGGGTAAGCACGTATTTCTCTTGGCCTCAATGTACGTTCCGTGCGACGAAAGCGGGAAAAGTGTCGTGGAAAACGTGAAGGCAGTCTGAGTAACTCCTACAGGACAGCTTCCGCGCCAGCAGTCGTCCGGCCTCAACGATTCTATGCAGCCGGACTAGGCGGGGCCGAGGTGCAGTTCCTATAGCGACATGTGCTGCGCTGGCCGGGCTGTGGAGGCACAGACTGGACTCTATGGCCTGCATTTGGGCGCGTCCGCAGCGTGGAAACGAGTGTTAGTGAGAGAGCAGTACGCGGATGAGCTCTGTGGGGCTTGTTTGCCGAGACGTCTGCGCATGCAAAACACGACAGCCGAGTCGGAGACGCAAGAAAATCTGGCACGAGGCAAGTTAGGGAAAATCGACCGAAGGGGTGGGGTGGGAGCGTCGCTGGTCTGATGCGCGTGCATTGGGACATAACGCCAGCGCGCTTTCAGCGCGAATAAGTGAAAAGGGGGGCGGGGCAGCGCCCTTTCACGTGCCACATCTACGAGTGCAACGGAATGGAGGATAAAGCAGCCTTGTGACGAAGTAAGCCATCGCGATAAAAAGCGCATGTTGTTTTGTAATGGCGCAACGTTATAGGAGCTAATTTATTTTGCGCAGTGATCTGATAAAATGAGCGAAAGGAAATTGCTTCTCTCAGGCAGCGTGTCTCCAAAATTAGCACTAAGGCGTCACTCGTTAGGATTTTCTTCATTTATTATTTTCTTCGACATAATGTTGCACAAGACAGCAATATGTATTTAAAGTGGCATTTTCTTTAAGAGTGCAAAAACAGCGCTAGAAACACGGGACGAGAAAACACACAGACACGGCGCTGTTAGTCAACGCCGTGGTCGGTGTGCTTTCTTGTCCCGTCTTTTTAGCGCTTTTTTTTCCTCGTGATCATGAACTAACCAGCCCAAATGCGTACCCTACTACGTTTTGTTTACCAGTAAAGGGGTTGAGACATCAAAGGTCTATTCAGTGAACCTGCACCTCCTGCAGTGGTTTATGGTACACGGCACCGCACTCTTCGATTCGTAGGTGCGCTGCAGCGCGGTTCTCGATCGCAGCGCTGTGCCGTACTGGTGCCGCCGTGGTGCAGAGAACTCTTGCACCTTCTCGCGTGCTGGTGCCGCCGCGGTGTGGCTTGAAAGCATGCAGACGACGCGTTGAAAATGGCGTCAGTCGTCGTTGTAGCGTTAATAGATCGGAAATATGTTGTTTATCGTGAATTATTTCGCGTGGTGAATGCACCGGCCTCTTGTTCCTTTCTTGTCTACTGAGAAGAAAGAAAAGAAGATGGCTTTCACCTTCGAGTTGTCTTAGATAAATGCATAAGATGCCGTGTAATCCATTCTTTTATTGCCCTCCTATCTTCCTTGTGGCTCTGGGCCGTGCTTTCTCATAGGCCGCAGGAGCGTCTGCACCTTTAGTGCCCAAGATATCCCCCCTCCGTCGTTCTTTTGAGCTTTGTACAACACAAGGGGAAAAACATGCTTGGTTTGTAATTTAAAGACACTTTGAACCGCAAGTTTATTTTGAAGTGCGCAACTGCGACTCCTGAATTTTAGCGCGAGGCCGCATGTCGGACGTTAACAGATGTCCACGCATAAGCTGCAAAGTCATGTGCCGGCGACATGACCTTCGTGTTAGGCCTGCTCTGTGCCTGCTTCACAAGAAATTATATACGTATGTTGTTCCCAATTGTGTCCGACGCAGCAACAAGTACCAGAAAAAAGTCAGCGTCTAAAGAAAGCCGTAAATTACCTGTGTGCTATACTGAATGTGTACTAAAGATTATTTTCTTAACGTTATTTTAGTGCTAGCCTGCTTCGATCATCGAGGCACGCATGTTTTGAATGTGTGTTCAAGTTCTCTAAGCACATTTCGAAACGCGTAAGAGCCAACAACAAATTTTCGTGGAGCTGCAGTCACTTGTGTAGGTCTGTACGCAGCATCATAGAATTTGCTTGGAGACACAGGTGTCATCCACCTTTTCGTGCTGTGTCTCGCACTGTCGTTAAATCATCAATCTGTACCGAGCAGTCCAAGTAGCCAACGCTAATACGTTGTAGTGTGGAAAAAAGGCATGATATAGATTATCAAAAATATATTTGTTCGTTTCATAACAAAACAAAGCGCTTGCATTCTTGTGTTAGTATTGTAAGGTTGTTGTGACGGTGACAACTTCAGCGTCCAAGGCATCAACTGAAGATTGAACTCTTTCTTGAGCGAACTTGTGCCCGGCACAGCAAGTAACACTCTCAGTGCAATGATAGCGGCGAGCACAATCGTCGATAATCTGCCTCTTCGGTGAAATGCCGGCTCTTATCCATGCGTCATCGAACAGTCGCGAGAGAAATTCTATAGAGGCCGAGGGGGCGCGTGCGAAACTGCATCACTGCGCCTTCTGACGGCGTCGCGGCTAAGTTCGAGAGTGTGTAGAGCGCACGCTCGTTCGCTCGCTTCATCCGAGCGCGTATCGGAACGCAGGAGAGAGCGCGACGGGGTTGAAGCGATCGTACTATCGGCCGACGTCGGTGATATGCGCATGCTTTCGCACATCATCTTACAGTCAAGCTGAATACCTCAATTTTGCGCAACTGAAGTCGTGGCAGTGGATCCTTTCATCGTCATCATCATCATCATCATCATCATCAGCAGCAGCAGCAGCAGCAGGACTACGTCCACCGCAGGGCAAAGGCCTCTTCTATGTTCCACTAATAAACCCGGTCCTGTGCTTGCTGCGGCGACGCTATACCAGCAAACTTCTTAATATCATCTGCCCACCTAAATTACTGTCTCCCCCTCGCGCGTTTGCCTTCTCTTGGAATCCAGTCAGTTACTCTTAATGACCAGCAGTTACCTTGCCTACGCGCTACATACCTTGCCCATGTCCATTTCTTCTTCTTGATTTCAACTAACATGCCCTTAACACCCGTCTGTTCCCTGACCCACTCTGCTATCACCTTGTCCCTTAAGGTTACAGCTATCACTTTCAATTCCATTGCTCGCTGCGTGGTCCTCAGTGTGGATCCTTTAACTGAAACTAATGCAAGCATCGAAAGATGCATGTTAGAGCAGGCTACGAGCCCTTTTGAACTATATTGATCCACGGATTTTAAAAAAAAAGTGCGAAGCGAATTCGAGCTTCAAGGTTCATTAATAATCTGGTATTCCCGAAAGGACTTTATGTATTAACAAAGTTGTATGCCTGCCTTGAATATCTCGCATTAACTCAATGCCCCAAACTATTGAGGAGATCGATTCCACACCATGTTTTGAAATTGCTGTTTGAATATTAATAGCACACTACATATTATTCTATGGAAAAATGTTGAGCATTCATGAATTATGTAAAATTGTTAAATGAGCTTACGTCATGAAAAATGCAATGAAGCTGTTTACCAGTTCAGAAAAAGTTAGGTTTTATATACACGTAACGAAACTTCAGAAATACACATCAAAATTCCAAATACCGATAACAAAACTTAGTGCGGTAGGCGGTTTTAACTGGTTTTATTTCTGCGTTGCCAAAGTGGTCACAGGCTGCGGTGTCGGCCATCCCAATTCGGAATGCGTAGGCGTTGGTAAACTCGGCGCCCAACCACAGTCTACACAAAAGGGTCGCGTCTACTCGGCGAAGCCTCGATGGGACTTGAAGATTTAAGGTAGGGTCAAATGAGTGCAATCGAGCATGCTTGAGCTGCGGCTCATTCCACTGTGACGTGGTGGGTTGGCGAGCATATTTTTGCGACTGCCCACAGTACAGTGCACAACGACTATCCCTTTGCAACGCGCTCATAAAGTTGGATGACCGACCTTTGTCAGAGGAGAGAATTCTACGCCATCGACAAGACGAAACGTCGAATAAGAGGGCCATGCAAGCGCTACTGCGCTTCTTGCGATCGACCGGCCTTTTCTGAACGATTGTAACTAGAATCGCCCTTCCTGTGTGTGTTGTTGTTTTTTATCCTGTGTGTGTACGTGCGTTTTTCTTTCTCCTCTTTTTCCCCCTCTCCCTCTCTCTCTCTCTAGACCCCCTTTCTTGCCCCTATTTCTCCCCCCCAGTGCTGGGTAGCAAACCAGATGCTAATATCTGGTTAACCTCCTGGCCTTCCTTTTTTCATCTCTCTCTCTCTTTATCTGGTTTTACTATGTGGCAGTGCTATCGGTAACACGTGGTGTTTTCGTGGCTTTATATTTGCAATCGACACAAAATAAAGCTTTGTTGCGAGTGCGCCTCTTTCCTGTCATCTTCTTTCTTACTATATTTGTGCGCGGCGCTACACCCATACCTGCAATGAAATACCGACTAGCCTGCAGTGACACCCTTGTTCAGATAACAAGACTGCTTGCCAACAAAAGTACACCTGTTCGGCACTCATGTGAATCTTTTTATCAATATGTGCGTGTACCATCTTATCGCAACTGCACTTGTACGACGTAAGCGTTTTCGTAATCTGTACTGCCGCAGCCATTTATGTAATTTTGGTGTTAAGTGTGCAATATGTGTGCAGCCACTAAAGGCCCGTTGTAGACAGTAGTGTCGACACAGAATGACCTGTTGGTTTTATATGCTTGCATCATGTTCTGATTGTTTAACTGCATTTAGCAATGAAAAAATTACTGTCTGAAATTCCCTAGTGATGGACTGTCAGATAGTCAATGAGCATTAATTATTTGGCATTAGCTGCGAGACGTGCAAAGCTACAGTGGCCGATTGTCCTGCTGCACCAGCTCTGTATAGTATGGTTACTTGCTATGGCAAATGCAAGTCCCTGTCCTGCCTTATCTTTTCCTTTATTTTTTTTTTTTGCACCAACCGTGTGATTAGGTAATTCTCGAGCTCAATTGGGTACAACTTTTGCACTTCTGAAGACGAGTGAACCCCGCTTAGTAAATGTTTGGTTGCTCTGAGAATTAGTGATCATCGAACTCGGGTAAGTAGAGCAACGGTTGGTTGAATAACCGCAACAGCTTGTGTAGAACTTTAGCGACTATTAAGACGAGTGAATCCAACTTGGCAAAATTTTGTTTAGTCTGAGAATTCGTGATTCTGTTAAGGAGAATATCGGTTAGGCTGAGAACGAGTGAATCGGAGAGCGGTGGACGGGGAAGTCGGGAGAACCCTGGTCTGGGAATAATTAATCGCGTATCAGTCGAATTCATTTTGTATGAAAAATATTGCACACACCTGATGAGAATTTTGGTTGTTTTTAGTTCCAGCATCTCGGCTGTGTAGGCTTTAGTTGGTCGGATGAACAGTGAACGCGGTTGAGTAGAACTTCAGTTGGAGACTGAGTGAACTCTGCTGAGTAAACATTTGGTAATTCTGAATCCGTAGTGAGCTTGGCGGAGTGGAATTGTAGTTATTTGTGACATATACCCAGTATCATATGTACGTTGCGACCAGCGTAAGATAACTGTATTGCACAAAAGCGCGACAGGTAAAACTATGTTTTGAAGTGAAGATGCAAGTAGGTGCAGTATAGACGCAAAGTAGACAACGTATTGAAGTTGCATTGCTTTGTGTGCAGGAAGGAGATGCATTAGGTAAATAAGATTGAAATATTTCAGTGATACTGGTCGTGAATAAACAGTTTTAAAAACAACTGATATTTCGTCGTACCGTGTGTGGAGAACACAAGAAAATCACTGTGGCATCCAGAGCCCATGCCTCCTCATGAGAGGCGTCCTATGTTATTTACAACTCGCAGCGCGTGTGAATAGCCAGACACGCACTGTCGCTCATTGCCAGCACCCAAAGTCATTCGTGAAAAAAAAAATCACATTATATTCAACGTAGCGCACCAAAAAAAAAAATGTCACAGTTTCGCCGCAAGGGCGAAGAAATAAATGCGATAACAACATCCCAACTCCGGCGAAACATTAGATAGTTTTAGAATTAAGGACCCAAGGAGCTAGGGAATCCAAGAAAGTTTCGAGCTGCCAGGGCGCATGTGCAGAACGCGAGCCATTCTCGGACTCTTCCACTGGCGTTATCCCAAGACCCTGTAGCGCCCTCCTTTGGGCCGTGAACAAAACCGGAGAGCGCGTGAGAGCAAGGGAAGAAAAAAAAAGTTAGAGCTTGACCGCAAGGGCAAAGCAATGAATGCGATAGCAACAAATTGTAGTGTTATACGAAGTGTTAGCTGCCAGCTGGCAGCTAACGGTTTTGTATCCGATCTCACGTAACTACAAAAAGGCTGGTGTAAGAGAATACGGCCGCTTCAGGGAGAGATGCTCTCCGCATAGTCACTTCGCGTTATACGAGCCGCCGCTGTACGAGCCGGCCGCTGGGTATACGAGCCGCCCGCTGTGATGGCTGTCGAGATCGCGACCGCGCCCTTAGATTCAAAGTTCAAAGTCCCCCCCCCCCCCCCCCTCGCGTCTTCGCGTCTTTTTTCCATGCTCGTTAAAGATGGGTGGTGCGTTACCCGTCTGCTTCAATGGCAAGCCTCCCGAACGGGGTGATGTTATCGCATGCAACCTTCGAGCGACGGAAGCGGGACGGCTCGTTTGATCTCTGCTTCGGCCGCGTTCGTCGAACATGCCCAGCACGCTTTTAACCGCGGTAGAACATAGGATGCGCGGGGGGATTTGATCGATTTGGACTTCATACGGGAGGGACATGACGGGGACGGCGACGGCGACGGCAAAAACCCGTCGAGACTGTCCATATAATTGCTCTCGCAATAATAAAGACCGCACTTGGCAGTGGTACGTGAAGCCACGACTCACGTTCCCTGCTGGCTTCGATTATGGTCATAGGCGTGCGCAGGGTTCCCCATTAGGGGGGGCAAAGGTTCGTCGCAGGGCCCCCCCACCCTACTAAGTCAACGTATGAGGCAGATTTTGCGGCCCCCCTGCCCCCCCTGTGCGCACGCCTACGATTATGGTCACAATGTAAGGTACATACTGTGATTCTGGTTGAGCCTTCTCGTTGTTTCCCTCCGTATATATATATATATATATATATATATATATATATATATATATATATATATATATATATATATATTTATATATATATATGTATATATATATATATATATATATATATATAGAGAGAGAGAGAGAGGGGGGATAAGTTCATTCGCACTCAATTAGTGTGATTTTTAAAATACAGGGAATATAGAATTTGGTTAGCAGTGTGTGATAACATTATAGAAAAAGTACAGTCAGCTCCACGTAGCACATAGTAGGACAACCATAAATATACGTGGTATGCATGTAATAGTATTGCAAGCAATAATTTTTACACATTACCCACACAAACTTATGCACAAATACAAATATGTTGATGGCGGCCTCCACAGTTATATAGATCTGTATCATTCAATGAAATTTCGTTAACGACTAGAAGTGGCTCACTAATTGCGTTTTTCAATGTAGGTAGCAGTGGCTGCACCTTTCTTTTCCGTAATTATAATGGTACATTTTCTTGCAGATATTCAGGTTTGCGTACCTCATTCTATGTCTTGTTTGCTCCTAGTCGAAATAATGTTTCTAGCACATTGTTGTTATTATTAATGTTATATTACTATTATTAAGAACTTGTCAACCAAAAGTGTTTTTAAGTAAGATTATGTGGTATTCGCGGCACAGTACATTCATTATAATCGTCGTATTTGTGTTTGCAACTTTGCTTAAAGCGTGCGAACCTCATAGTAGAAAACAGCACAATACTACGAAGACAGGAAAGACCAAACGGAACCTGTTTGGCCTGTCTTCTCTTCGTTGTATTGCCCTGTTTTCTATATTGCTTGAAAGGCCCTCCGGCTCCCCCAACGAAATACGCCTATGCAAACGGTGTTACCACAAATTTTCTTTGAAGAATATGTTTGAGGCCCGCGTACTTCGATTTAGGTGCACGTTAGAGAACCCCAGGTGATCGAAATTTCCGGAGCCCTCCACTACGGCGTCTCTCATAATCATATCGTGCTTTTGGGACGTCAAACCCCAGATAATATTAATAACTATTTTTCGGCAACAACAAGTTGTCTGGACCTCAGGCCATCACGTTTAGAATGCTACAGACTAGGTCTTATCCTAGTCTATCTTGCCTCAGCTTCGTCTCTTCGGGGGCCTTCGAGTCTACCTGCCCTAACTGCGGGGAGGTCAGTAACATTGAACATATGCTCCTGCGGTGCCCATCGTTACGGGGCCTAAGTCGGCTCACAGAACAGGATTGGGCCTTACGAAGTTGAGAGTTTTTACCACAACTACGGGCTGTCCAGAGAGCCTGCGGCGTCGCTCGAAGAGTATAGCGTTTCTCAGGACTCAAATAAAGTCCTATGGCTGTCTGTCTGTCTCGCCCTTCATTTTTTTTCTTGTTGCTGACCGAAAATCACAGCGATTGCTTCGACTATTGCTGGTTGCGATTATACTTGTATTCGACGTAAGTTGCACTTCCGGCGCTAAAAATGCCCCCTTCTGAAACGGCCTTGATGTGTTTTCCGTGCGTGAAAAAGATTCCAAGCTTATAGGTAGTTCAGCTAGTTGTGTCGGTTGTGTTTCTTCAGCTTATTAAGCGACGCTTCTATGAGTTGGGTTTCAGTGGCGGCGACGGCATAATTCGCGAAAAACCAGACGCTGGCGTGTGTACAGACATGCTGGTGTACACAAATGGGCCATCGAAGGTGCGCCCGTCCCATGCGTACATGTATGCGCCGTTTTGCAGTAACTGATGCTCTCTTGACCGTGGGCTTGTCGATCAGCCGTATCTGGCATGGAAATCTGATCTTTTATTGAGGTCACTTCTCTTTTCACGTTGCCGCATTTCATTGTTGCGTTTCATTGATACACACAGGACCGTCGTTGTTGCATGTAGCTACAGAAGTGCTTCACTCATGTGCTGCTAAGCGCATGAGTGAAGGTCTAATTGCGGGCGTGGGGGAACAACAAACTTAGGTGGGAGCATTGCGCAATGAGAAAGAAAGAAAGAAAGAAAGAAAGAAAGAAAGAAAGAAAGAAAGAAAGAAAGAAAGGAAGAAAGAAAGAAAGAAAGAAAGAAAGAAAGAAAGAAAGAAAGAAAGAAAGAAAGAAAGAAAGAAAGAACGTGGATCACGCACGCGCACGCCAAGCTTCGCTTGCCGCCGTTTTTCCGATAAGGGCAGGACTCCTAACGTTTATTACGGAATAACTAATTTAATAATGTCACTGGTGGTGCCCTCTAAGAAAAAAAAGAGCGTGTGTGACTCCTTTCGGAGAGCTCTGACTTGCCACGTATATGACTCTCTTTAAAGAGGCCCGTTAACTCTCTTGTGGGTCGCACTGCTCTCAGAAGAAAGTACAATGCTCTCCAAAGAGAGTAGACGTGCTTCTTTAAAGAGAGTCATATACGTGACACATCAAGACTCTCCGAACGGAATCAAAGTATTCTTTTTTTTTTCTTAGAGTGTACCATGTTACCGAGAGCGCACTGCCCAACGAAAGAGAAGTGGTGTGGTGAACTTCCAGGCATATAACTTGAAAACCATTCACGCGAGACATGCGCAAGTGCAAATCGCTTTCAGAGGACGCCGAAATTTAGTAAATTTAATTAAACTGGCGCGGACTGTGATGATGACGACAACGAAGACAATTTTTTATTGATACAGCTTTTAGTGGTCGAAATGAACCTCGACCAACAAACGGAACGCAGCATCAATGTCAGTTTTCTTACTGAAATTGGCAAGGAATAGCGCAGAAGTTCTTGAAATGCTACTAATGTTGATTCAGGAAGGACTGCCGTAAAGAAACAATTAGTGTTCATGTGCGACCACTGGTTTTGGGAAAGCGGTGAAAACCACATAAATAGTGAAAGATCAGGACGCAAGCTTCAAATTGCGCGAAGATGACATCAATGTGCTCAATCAAGGCAGAATTAATTTTCCAAATATTAAGTAATATTCAAAAAAGCACGCACTTGATTTGGGAAAGTTTTCCGCTCAAAAAAATATTATCTGAATACTTCGAAATGAAAAAAAGACTTACACGATGATGGTTTTCAAAAAAGTTACGTGTCATCAATGTTGCCAAGAAAATGATGTATTGATTTGAAAATTCCAGTTTCCAGCAAGAAATTCATAGAAAAGGTCGTCACCAACACCGAAACATCGTTTTATCGATGCGAAACAAAGAACAATTGGCGGAGCATCAAGTGGGCAACGAAAGATAATTCAAGGGTGAAAAAACGCCGAAGAGGACATAAAAATAATCAGATTTAATCTTGTTAATTCTTGGAACAATTTCGTAGTCCATGCTTAATTATTAATGCTATCAATGTTACGTCAGCCGAAGCTGCATGCGGCAACCGCCCATGCGCAGTGTGCCACCTTTTCTTCTGTTTCTCCGCTCCTTTTCCTATATATTTCCGAGACAGGAATAAAACTACGGATTATGCCTGGAGACTGTCTGATTCACTTCCGGATGCACGGGTGGTTGCCTCGGCTCGGCTACAAATAAAGAGCGTAAAACACGGAGACCGAACAATGAGAGAAAAACTGGAGGGTGCGCTATCATTATCGTAAAAGTGCACCCGACCTAGCAGTCGTGTTGATTGTTTAACAAGAAATTTGGCACCACGAATTTGTAGCCGCTGGAAAAAAATAAACGTGACTGCAGCTTTCTGGTAGGAAGTCGTTAATCGCCTCTACAATCTTCTGCGGCCCGTGCTAAAAAATTTGCATAACAATGAATATTTCATAACGCTACCCTATAGACAGCGCGTAACATTTTTGCTCGTTATTTCATCAGTGACCAAAGAACTATTCCTGCTCACTCAATTTGTCTTTAGGCAACTGATTTTTGTAGCGTTAGCTACACTGGCCTAGTCGAGCCAGTTTCGCGCGCCTCCTCAAGAGCCGTGCTGCGCATGCGCGAGGGTCAGCGATGTCACACAGCTGGTGCACGGGAGCCGGCACCTCCCGTGCACTCCGCCGCCGGTCTGCGCTTTCCAGTGGAGTGACGTCGTAGCCGTGGCAGACGTACTGGTGCCGGCGCGCGCTCAGCTATTCGCCTTCGCTGTGCAGTCGCCCTCTGACACTGCGCTGGAGCCGCTTGATAGCGCCTCTGACTGGCGTTTTACAGTGTGGTATAGCCATGGAGAAGGAGAGCGCAAATGCTGCTCCACGGCGCAGAAGAGCAGAGAAGCTTAACTCATCGGATCCCGAAATAGTTGCCTGGCAAAATAAATATACATGTGCCACATAATACGTATACCGTGTGTCTGTCATTGTAGCAGCAGTAAGCATGATAATCAAGCTAATCGTAGATAATCAGGAAAACTAAGAATAATCAGCTGAACCTTTGCTGACGCTACGTTATCCTGGCATAGCCGAGCTAAGCCACTGCAATATTTTTTTTTTCTTTCCTTAACTCAAATGCAAAATGGTGCCGGGAGGCATTCGACTTCGGGCATGTTAGAACCGTTACAAACGTATTACGACTATTTAAGTTGCCGCTGAAGCGGTTAACAGAAGAAGTCCTCCAAAAGTTCGCCCGGCAACGTAAAAAGAAGCGGAGCTAGTTCATTGTGTTCGAAGAATATCTAGCGGAGGGAACACATTGAAGGTGACCGCATTGAGATGCTTAGGCATTTGTGAAATAATATTTTGTAGCCTTTTCTGCGCCCCGTTGTCAACTAGTGGCAAGACAGCGCCCGTATGCCTCGCTTATTCTGTCCTCGCCGTGTTCTTGCGCTGTTTTGATGCCGCCATCGACCAACAAGATCAAGCTGTTCTGCTGAGTCAAGACTACATTTTTACACGATATTACACAATATTGCGCCCTCTTTCTCGTTTCCTATACATGTTCCGTCAATATAGAAGAAATTACGAAACATATTCTTTCCATTTATTTCTCTTAGTTTTTTTTTCGATGGTGTAAGAATCCTCCTTGAGACACTATATGTGGAATACACGTGCAGGAGATGAAGAGATATGTAATGAGTTTTTGAGAATGTGTAAATTCCCAAACCACTATGGAATGTAAAAAAAAATAAGAGGGTTAAATGCGGCCAAGAAAAAGCGATCAAAGGTCAATTCGATCTTTTTTTTTTATTATTCAGCTGCGATCCACGAAAACGTCATGTATACAGGAGAGGCGTCGGTAACGATTTCGCTCTCGTATCCACAAGCGCATCTTATATTCTGCTGCCATCACTCGGCAACGTCGAGAATCATTTTTCGTTCCCATTTTGAGAGCGTGCCTACAGATGGCACGCCTATTCGTAGAAGCGTTTCTCGCATTTATAAGCCCTCTTTTTTTGTGGTCTATAAAAAGCCGACGGCAGGCAAGCTGTTGCAACAAAAGTGCGTGGAGAGATATACAAATTTTAATAGAATAGAAACGGATCGATGAACCTGCGATAATTCAAAGCTCCGTCCATTAACTACGCGGATATGATATAGCCACGGATACTCTTCTGGATATTCAATTAATAAATCAAAATTGCTATGACATAAATTATGAACATAAACTTGGAAATTTTACTTATTTACTTAGAGTACCTCACATGCCCAAGGTAAGGCATTTCGAGAACAGGGTTGCGCATGGAGAACGACACACATGCACGAGGGGAGCTTCAGATGTAATGGCGAATGTTTCGGGAGCATACAAGAAAGAGCATCAATATACATCTTTAAATGTGCCCGTTGCGCAACAGAATAATAATATCTGGGGTTTAACGTCCCAAAAACACGATATGATTATGAGGGACACCGCAGTAGAGGGCTCTGGAAACTACGACCACCTGGGGTTCTTCAAAGTGAACTTAAATCTAAGTACACGGGCCTCAAACATATTCGCGTCCATCGAAAATGTAGCCGCCGCAGCCGGAAGTCGAGCCCGTGACCTTCAGGTCAGCAGTCGAACACCATAACCACGAGACCACCATGGTGGGGCGTGAGCAACAAACTGACAACTGGTAAGTTGGTTAGCTTGGAAATGGCACCATAAATAAACATATATATATATATATATATATATATATATATATATATATATATATATATATTTATGTCTTTGATTTTTGATTACTGCTGGGCGAAACCACTGAAGATTTCACGGTGTAACCATGATAGCTTCAGGAGCTTCGCCCAAGCTCTTCATCATTCACCCGTGGATATGCTGTGATATATATAATGTCAATGTACACTTTACGCCTGGTTCTTTCTTTATAGATGCGGTAAGTTCGTCACAGCCTTATTTATTCAGTTGTATTTTATTGTGAAGCATTTTTTGGACTGGTACACTTTTTTTTAATGCTCGAGGCCATTCGATAGCAATATTAAACCATTTGTTGTGATTTTTTTCTCCTCGTCATAAGGCAAGAGTAGAGTACGGTGCAAAATTTCGTTAATTAACCAAAAATAAATTTCAGTGGTTTATACAGTAATGAGTAAGTATAAATTTGCATTGTTAACGACTGTGGCTGCAACGTTAAAGCTAGCAGCGACATTCATGATCTTTTAAGATGTATATGGGAAAATAAACAATTTGTAGTACATTTGGCTTTTTTTTTACTCTGTCGTAACCATTGTGTCGGAACGGAACGAAAACCGAAAACGAAGAACGAAAAAAAAAACGATATTTTTGACCGGAACGAAAACGTAACCGAAACTTCATCTATTATTTCGTTCCGGAGTGAAACCGAAATTTTTTTAATCGTTTTTTCGGTTCGCGAGAAAACTTCGCAATCCGGAACAATTGAGGTCATGCAACAAGAGCAATTATGCATGTCTCAGGGTATAGTATTAGCGCGTACCTCATGCAGGAATTCTCTAAGCAAACATATGTGGAAATTGTGCGAAAATTGAGAACAGTGGCAACCAGAGATGTTTATATAAAGCAAGTGGACTTCTGCGCCCCTGTCACGCAGGCCAGCGTGGAGAGCGAATTGTCGGAGCTGAAGTTTGTTACAGCGAAAGCTGTTATCAAATCACAAGAGCCGCTTTTGGCGCCATATTTGTCCGCCGCCGACGGTGTCCGTATCGCGTTAAATAAGAAAAAAATGAAATGGGAAACAAATTTCTAGGATCGGATGGAATTTTAATGCGCGCCCTCTGCGTGGCACACGAATATTCCACATCAGTGCCACGCTGGTGCTTGTGTCTCCTTCGCAAAAATACTCTATACAGGCGTCATGTCGGGCAAGGATTCGTGTTAACATATGTAATATAGCGTGCAAGAAGAATAAAATAACAACCTGGCGTCACTCAATGCAAATTGCGCAACGAGTCGGTCGTTGAATGCTTCCAACTCATTACAAAGGACTCAGCCGTAATTCTTCATCGTCATCAGCCACAGCACAGTGCACATAATGCCTTACAGATGTGTAGCGGGTACCACGATTCTCCGAAGAATGATGAAAAATGGCATAGTGGATGCTTCGCTACTTCAGAAAGGTTACGATGATTTATGGCGTAGTGCGTACCATGCATGTGTACTTGTATTAGTTACCCCAAGAGAGTCTACAACGGGCTCTAGAAAGGCCGATCTTCCAGCCAGCTTTCGCTGTGACTGTGCTACGTGTTCCGCGCAGGCCTGGCGATTTTTTAGATGCGAAGCATCTTTTGCTCGGGGGTATGTCCCGCGGCGTTGGCCTGGGCGTCCGCACTCACATTACGTATGCGCAACTCTCCTCCTTCCCTCTCTCCAACAGCTGCGCGTTACTCTCTCCACTTCTCTCCCAGCACCTGCTTGCGCTTCTCCTGCGTTCTCGCTTCTGCTGTTGCTGCGCATGCGCTACTCTCCTCCTCTAGTCTCCTCTCTTTCAAGTGGTAGAGCGCTGCGCGCGTTCACTGCAGCGCTTGCTTCGGTTGACTCCTCTGAAATGCGGGCTCGACATGCCGAAATTCTCTCCTGCGCAACGCCGCGATGAGCGCCAGCGCATGCGCGCCCCCTCTCCCTCTCCCTCCTCTCCTACGCTGCCCCCCTCTCGCGCGCCTGTCGATCGCGTTCCCCGCTCGCCCTGTGAGAATTAACGGTCAGGCTAGAGGGAAAACACGACGCGCGTAGTGTTCCTCTTCGCGTTCCACGATGCGAGTTCGGTAGCATGCCCAACGAACGCCAGCGGAACACGATCGTGCAAGTGCTCCGGCTTCGCATCGCCTGATGGTCCCCTTTAGCGGGAGATGGTGTAACTTTTTTTATGAGAACAGCGCTCTCGCACATCAGAGAGTACACTCACTGACGTGCTGCTTCTGAGATCGTGCGCGCTCCCTTGACACAAAGCATTGTGCCCGCTAAAAAAATTGTAATTCACTTTTGAGAAAACAAATACTGTGACTCTGAAGGTCATACTGGTTTGTGCTAGTTGGTAAGAATTCGTAGTACAGTTACTTCCGCTCATCTGAAGAACGTGGGAAGAACGTGTTTTACCTCTGTCCCACTTTTTTAAGAACCTAGGAGGGCAAGTAACTAGATCACGAAAATAATGTTTTTATGATTACCTTAACTTCAAATTTTTGCATAAAAAACGTTACGAACCGTTACGGAACTTTTTGCGGTGGAACGAAGCTGAAACCGAAGCGAAAAACATTTCGTTCCGACACTCGGCTAAAAACCTTGACTTTTTTTTGAAAAAGCACAGATGTTTTCGCGAGGAATATATTCACATTGTGGGGTTTATAAATTCATATAGTAAAGGCTAAAACTTCTGCAGGAATCAGTGAAACAAAAACGTTGTCACAAAATTGTGACGAACTTGGGAAATATATCATTTAAACCCATATTGCAGCTTCATTATCGCAATGTAGCAGTGAAATAAAAATATGGCTTTTACATGATTCTGTAGATGCTTTGTTAGTACTATATAAAAAACTTTGAAAAGAGTATTTCTTGTTTAAGCGAGAAAAAAATCAAAGTTTCGCCGCAAGGGCGAAGCAACGAATTATATAGCAAGAAATCGAAATGTTGCGCGAAGTAAGGCTAGCACCTAACTCTTTTGGATCCGATCTCGCGTAACTCTAGAAAACGCTCGTGTAAGCGAATACGGCCGAAGCTGACTGCCGTCTCAACGGGAACTAAAGGTGAGAGCACTGCGCGTACAAGGATGTTATCAATATCATCATCATCATTAGCCTGATTGTCTGTTACTGTCAATGACCAGCGGTTATCTTGCCTACGCGCTACATGCCCTGCTCATGCCCATTTATTCTTCGTGATGTCGACGAATATGACCTTAGACGGCTTTTACAAGGGCGTACGAGCCGTCTACTGATGTCTATCGAGGTAGCGCGGGCCAGCACTCGCGACCGAACCCTTATGATCAAAGCTAGCAGTTGCTGCTCGTGCAACGCAACCCGGCTTCCCCCACCGGCACTCATTCATGCTCCTTCACCCGACGATAGACGGACGAGGTGTGTCCTCTCTGCTTGAGGAGCCATCGACGACAGGCCTCGCACGCTGGGCAATGTTATCGCATGCACCCTTCGTGCGACGGAGAAGGCCGGCTCGTTTCATCTCGGCTTCAGCCACGTTCGTCCGCAGCGCTCCCGCGCTTTTACTCGCGCGTAGAACATACGATGGACGAGGCGCTATTATCGATTTGGACTTGATACAGAACATTACGGCGACGGCAACGGTAATGGCAACATCCAACTGAAAGTGTCCATATCATTGCTATCGCAATAAATTTTCGAAGTGAATAACCGCAAGGTTGTGTGCTGTTTCCCTTTGCCTCGCCTTCACTGCACGGACTGTCAGCGCAGCATTTCAGTGGTAGCCTTTTCGCAGTAATGCAAGTCGTGCAACTCCTTTGACTTGGTTAAGTAATACTCCTGTATAAGATGTCTTTCAGTGTGCCACCGGGTGTCGAAGAGGCGCCCGTCGGAGCGGTATGTATCGTGGCTCGGCCTATCATGCCTCGAGCCAGGAGGTCCGCCTGATCGTTGCCTTCCACTGCGATGTGCGCCGGACAACAGGTTATACTGTGGCCTATTTTGAGGCATGTTCCCAGTATGCAAAGCATCCCGGCCGTTGGAACTCCCGAAGGAAGTCAACAGGTGGCTTGCAAGTCTGTGCCAGACAACTGGCTCCTGGCTTCAACATCCGGGATAGCCAGGGCAACACATGGCCACAGCTTTTTCCATGGTGCTTGATCTTGTGCGCACGGATTCTGCTGCGATTGGTCTCCCCTCGTTTGTCGCTAGGCCGCGTAAGTGGTATAGTAGCCTTCTCTTCTCCGCTGTATAAGCCCGTGTCCGTAAAGTATGTATCTGCATCGTCTTGCCCATCATCTTGCGCATTCACATGTCCACAACAAATTTCGCTGGGCTAGCGATTTACTATGACATCCACTGCCACACAAGTTCATTAATTCATTAGGAAATTCATTGGCAGAACTCTTTTGTTGCCAGAAGTTTTTGATGATGGATTTGGCACTCATTGCGTCAATCGTAGTGGGCTTTATATTTTAAACTACTGATGCGGATCGATGGCAGAACCAGAACGCTTCATAATCCAGCCAGCATTGGCTGGAGAGATTAAGTGACCAGAAGGCAAAGACCATCTTTGGCATAGAAGGCACAGTGCCATCTTTTTATGTTATGACATTTCGATTTGCACATAGACCCTCAAGAAAACGACCACCTTTTGGCGATTGTACTTTGCCATGAAAGGTTTTATAACCAACAAAACTTTAGCTTTATTTATTGTCTATGTACAGCCTTGTTTTAGCAAGGGAAATGTTTTGAAGTGCGCTGATATTTGTGCATCATCTTGTGTATGGTTGGCGAATGTGTAATGACAGCACAGATAATCCTGGCGAGCTGTATCACCTGAAAAATAAAAAAGAGCAAGAACCGATAATAGTGAACGTTTCGTGTAAAAACATTTGTAAATTAAAGGTATCTTAACTCGGCAGTGCCAATAATTTTGAATTAAATATGAAGAAGGAAGAATGCCAGACAAGTAGGCTTTCTCAACAGATAAGCCGGATTTAACAATAAAGTGTTAATACACACCAGCAATAGATGCAAGAATATGTCGGTGCATGTGCCGCCTTTTCAAGATGTTCACTATCAACGTACTAAACAACGAAGGCGTCATTCTTAACAATATTTTAGACTTAAGCAACAGAGAAGAAGTTAGGGCACAACAAGCGCTTTTTTAAAAGGAAGGCGAACTGAAACCAACTGCGCAGTCGTTACAACACAGCAATCTTGCCCACTTACAGAAAGGCAAGAAAAAACAAAATTGTTGGCTACACAAATTTAATATATTGCAAAAGTGCAAAAAGGCAGTACATAAGAATGACAACACATGATCAGAACATGCCTACGAAGACGCAACAACTAAAAATACAACTACCCGGCCTCCAAGAAACTAATTTTCCTTAGCGATGATATTGCAAAATTTTTAACTGTTGCGAGATTGTAAGTTTCTTTAGTCAGCTTATTGTTTTTTCTTGCCTTTTTTCAAGTTGGCAAGATTGAGATGTTGTGGCGACTGCGTAGTCCTTATATGTTTTCTTCAAATACACCCTTTAGTTGCGAGTAAGCTCGTCTTGTGCCCTTCTAACTTCGTCTATGTCGTTTGCACTATTTCACTCTAAAATGGAGCCGTACCAACTAGCCCACTCGTCGACTTTGCTTTTGAATAGTATCTCGAGTGTTGTAGAACAGTATTCAGCTACTTTAGGGTAGACCTTGTCGCTGATGTACGGGTACATTTCTTTCCGTTTGTGAATTATCTCGTTCGCAAGCACGAGTCATCTCTCATAATTGGCGCGTGTTCTTTTTAAGCGCTATTCTGAAGATACTTTCTTACTACGTCCAATTACATGTGGCTCATACATGCAGCCACTTGACCTTAAAATACTGAGAGAACAACGTTAACAAAAGGAAGTGCACCCAACATTAGGGACAACTTTTTGTGGGAAAGTATCAGAGCTGGCACTTTTTTAAACTATCAAAGTACTTCAACATCCACCTGCTCGTGCTTTTACCATATCGAGACAACTGACGCCTTTTAGCGGCATGCCACTGTGCCCTTATCATTCCTTTCGTGAACATCTTTGTTTGAGCATTAAAACTACAGTGAGCATTCTTGTACACTTCACTTAAATGCTAATAATAATAATAATAATATCTGGGGTTTAACGTCCCAAAACCATGATATGATTATGAGAGACGCCGTAGTGGAGGGCTCCGGAAATTTCGACCACCTGGGGCTCTTTAACGTACAGCTAAATCTAAGTACACGGGCCTCAAACATTTTCGCCTCCATCGAAAATGTAGCCGCCGCGGCCGGGATTCGATCCCGCGACCTTCGGGTCAGCATTCGAGCGCCATAACCACTAGACCACCGTGGCGCGGCGCTTAAATACCAAGCGCCGTAACTTCTATTGGGTCGTGGCGTCACGTTACTATAGTGTGCGTGTCGCACGACAGGTGCACGCACGGGAGAAAAAATGAAAAGTTTAAGTGAAAGGCTCGACGATTTCTGACAATCGGCCGGAGGTGACGCTTGTCCGTCGCCTACGCGATCACATGTACCGCAGCAGTTGTCTCTACGTCGTTAAGGGGCGCTTGGTGTCTCTGTATGTATGGGCTTTGTGTATTACAGTAGCGGGGGTATTGAGCTTTTTGTCTGTATTATTTTGAACTACCATCAACAAACCGAGAAACAGAGTGCAGCCTTGCCGTTCATGATTGAAGGAGCTGTCGGAATCACACTTGACAGCGTCTTGAAGATGGCACCGAATAACCCAATATCATAATGGAAAGTAACTCTTTCAAACAGTCGGCCACGTTCGTTAAATAATATTAGTTATGATAATGGGCTCGCGATTGTCGCAGACAGCTACATACGCTAACTTACGATCTTCTGGAGCAGCATTGTACCGCTACGCCACTTATAGAATGTGCACCAATTCCCGCCCATTATTACCATCCATGTCCACCGTATCCGCCGTAGCCACCTCCATAGCCTCCTCCATGTCCTCCACCGTGGGGAACCAAGTCGTAGCCGCCAATAATGGCCCCACCGTGGCTGATCTTGTGCACATGGTGCACAGTGCTCACTAGGAATGAGGGTCCGGGCACCACTTTGCTGTAACCGCCATGTCCGCCTCCTCCATAACCACCACCGTGCCCGGCCAAGATGATCGCTCCATGGCCACCGCCATAGCCCCCTGCCGTTGCCGTCGATACGAAGGCGCAGAGTCCTAATACGATGACCTTGTGACGGCAAGTACCATAAGGCCAGATCAACAATATGGTAAATAAAACAAATTATTATGCATGTTTACTAATAAGAAAACAGTGGTAGCTATAGAAATTACGGTGGTGAGTGTGTTTTCTTGGGCACTCAGGTCATGTGCACAGTACGGCGCGACTGATTATTATGTACTTTTTAACAGCGAAGCTGTTAAGCATGGCATGAAAACATCCATGAACGGGTATGTACCCCAGAATTTGGGCAAATACCACTACTCACCACTCCAGCGTCGCCTAGCGGTAATAACTCTGATGGATGAGGGAACGAGTACAGAGAGAGAGAAAGAAAGAGAGAGACAGAAAGAGAGAAAGACATAAAGAAACAGTAAGAGATAAATTCTTGCACAAAAGAAAAGTTATTCACGAGGCGGGATTCGAACCAACGATCTGCAGGCGAGCGTCCTAACCACTTGGCTATCCAGGCACTTTTTTTTTCTTTATTACAGGGAAAGAAGCTGTTGCATTGAGATTTACATTAGAAATAATAATCAGGCATATTTAACCACATATCATACAGAGGAAACCCGTATAGAGCGTCACTAGAACGTTCATATATCCCGCGTATTTGAATCACTTGTTCCTGTTCCTGGAAGATGTTTTTTGTTGATCGCAGAGGTTCAACATTTCTGTCAATCAATCTTGCTCTCTAAAGGCTATGTAGACGAATAAGGACAATTAGGTTATATGGTAAGGTCCTGTTCTTTGTCACATCAAGGTACCTAATGTTCACAGGGTTGATTTCGAAGTCTTTTTTCAGAGTTCGCTGCTGAACATCTCAAAAGAACACTCAATCACAACAATCAATAAAACAATTATCAATAGTCTCAGGCTTTTTGCACAATCTGCAATTCACGTCCTAGGGAACAAAGAATCATTTGGTCATTTGCCATGTCTTCACAGGAAGAGTACCTCTGTGCTTCTTAACAAAGAAACTGTTTGTTCTCGGAGACACGCACATTTTTTAAACTCAAGTGAGAATTGATGCATTAGTGAGAACTGGCGCAATTAGTCGCACGTTTTATTTACTTTCGCGAGGTGACACATGCGTTTTTATGTGGTGATTCAATGCCGTCTGTCACTTCATTTACTGTCTCTCATTGTGTCATCATTTGTGAAATATTATTTACTCTATGAGTTTCAAAAAATTCTTGATGCCATACTGTTTCTGCAAACAAGATGTTCAACAACATATTTATTTAGCGCAAGCCTAAAGGAGTTGGTGAAAGATGTTACTGATGCGTGCTTTCCGATCCCTCGGCTATCCAGGCACGCTAGCAGAGCGTTGCATAGCCTTGTATAGTATAGTGTAGCAAGGGGGTGGGAAAGGGAAGTGAATGTAAGGAGAAGAGATGTGATGGTGAGAAGGAGGGAAGGAGGAGGGGAGAGAGTAAAGCGTAGTACAGAAAGAATGAGAGAGAAATAAAGAGAAAGAAATGCAGAAAAAGAGAAATAGACAGAGAGAAAGTGAGATAGGAAGAAAGAAGAAACAAGCATCGCGTCGTCTAGCGACCACCTGACCAAACCGCGCATGCGCAGTAGCTAAGCCACGCCCACCGACGGAGACATCGCGCGCAATCTCCGCTCTACATTGTATAGCTTGGGTACGTCCAACGGTGCCGAGACAGTCATGGGGCGTCCTAAGAAAATGCGTACTCCCGAGGAGGAAGCCGCGCATCTCGAAGCTAGACGTGTCGGTCGACGGGGAGTACGAGGGGAGTCGGGCCCGTACTTCGATGTGATAAGCTTTGCGCGACTTAGTGCAAACTCCCGCATTTTTGTGTTTGTTTAACTAATTTCGTTAAAGATGAATGTGCAGGTGCTGGCTTGTGCATTCGAAACCATTATAAATTGGTCATGTCTGTGCCTGTCGCTTCTTACATAGACACGTAACCAAAGCAGCACCCCTCGAACTTGCCATCTGGTGAAAGAACCTTTAAACAGCATTTTCAGGACTATTCTTGCTTTGATCGAGATTGTTGAACTCATTTCCTGTCGCGAATGCTTCCTGTAGGTGGACCTTAATAGCGTATTTGTAATATTTTCGTGTAAAATGAATGATGCAATGCAGCAACATAAAGAATTATTTGTAAATGAACACTGTGTTCAGAGATGTCGCTTCTGGTACACGTATTCTCGGCGCGTGTTTCATTTCACGTCATCAATGATGTAACGAAAGGCGGTCATAACGGTTGCTTGGTCCAAGGTCGGTTTTCAGTGTGTGTGCTTGTTTATGCTTGTTTTTTCAGATAATGGCGCAGAATATTGGCTCAGATGAATACGGGCTTGAATAAAGCATATTCCCTTCAATCCTGCTGCTCTGTATATTAGTACCAATCTAGCCAATGGCCAAAGACACTGTCCAACAACATACACTCTTATAAAGGACCTGGTGCGTATACGCAAACATCTACTACATTTTCTTGCTTTCATTTTTTTACAGCGAAAGCTGTTATGAGATCATTTCACCGGCCGTTTTTGGCGCCGTAGTTGTCCGCCGCCGCCGCCGGTGTCCGTAACCAGTATCGCTCGAAATAAGAAAAAAAAACGAAATAAGAAAAAAACTCCAGGATAGAACGAGGTTCGAACCTGGGTCCTCTGCGTGGGAGCCCAGTATTCAACCTCTGAGCTATGCCGGTGCTTGAAACTGCTTTGCAAAAAGGTCCTATACAGGCTTCATGTCGGGAAGGAACCGCATTAGCATATGCAATATAGCGTGGTAGAACAGTAAAATAAGCACCAAGCGTCGCACAACGCGAATTCTGTAACCAGGCGTCACACAATGCGAATTGCGCAACGAGTACGTTGTTGAATGCTTCCAACCCATTACAAAGGGCTCTGCCATAATTCTTCGTCGTCATCAGGCACAGCATCAACAAAGTGCGCATAATGCCTTACATGCGTTTAGCAGGTACCACGGCTCTCCGCAAAACGACGAAAATGGCACAGTGCCTGCTGCCCTAGTTCTCAAAAATTACAATGATGTTACAATCATGTAACATTACATCATTACATCATTATATCCCTCAGTTACAATGATGTATAGCGTAGTGGGTTCCTCGCAAGTGCACTTGTATTGGTTGCCAAGGAAGCCCATAAGCGCATGATCCATTTCCTCGGGTTGGTTGGTTGGTAGGTTGAAAAACTTTATTTGGGTCCTGCAAGGCGCGCGTCAGCGCGCAGCGGGCGACTCCCACGTCGGGGTCTCAGTAAAATTACAATGACTTATAGCGTAGTGGGTTCCTCGCAAGTGCACTTGTACTGGTTGCCAAGGAAGCCCATAAGCTCATGATCCATTTCTTCGGGGTGTCAGTAAAGTTCTTCGCCCCCCCCCCCCCGTCTCTCTCCCTCGTCAGCGTATGTTATACAGCATGACGGGAGAGGGAAATAGCGACCGGGCGTCACCCAATGCAAATTACATAACTGGTCGGCCGTTTAAAGCTTCCAACCCATTACAAAGGGCTGAGCCATAATTCTTCATCGTCATCAGTCGTCGAGTCAACAAAGTGCACATAATGCCTTACAGACGTATAGCTGGTGCCTCGCTTCTCCGCAGAATGAAGAATAATGGCTTAGTAGGTGCTTCCCAACTTCACAAAAATTGTGATTTATGGCGTAGTGGGTACGTTTCTAGTGTACTTGTAGTCCCAAGAGAGCTTACAACAGCCTCTAGAAACGCCACTCTTTCAGCTTTCGCTGTGACTGTGCTGCGGTTTCAGCGCAGGCCTGGCGTTTTTTTTTTTTTTTGTAAGACAATATTTTACTAAATAACGATGCTGGACATATCACGAGTGAACACGACAGACCAATGTATGGAAGAAATCACGAGCGAAAGTATTTGCGAATGCGTATCGTGGGGCCGAATTCGCAAAATTACTCACTCGCAAATGCTGGTGTCCCTTGATAAATGACGTTTTTAAGAAGATGTCAAGAATGGCGATTAGCTGGTATTAACAGTCCTGAAATAAAAACTTCGCGGGAATACAGGCCGGAATCATAAAAGTGCGGAATCGTAGCAGCGATCCTGCGTGTTCAAGTCGAGGGCCTTAACCACTGCTTTACGTCTGCCTTCATTGTTCTATTAACCATTTAAAGCGATGAACAACCCCAGCTGACCATATTGCCAGGGCTGCAAATAATCGTGTGCAGTAGGAAGGAAACCGCTTCCGTAGGGTGGATGAATTCAGCACAAAGTGAAAAGAAAAAGAAAAAAGAAACGTCGCTTGGCTTTTCCTATAAACGGAGCACGCCGCCATGGAGGAAAGATTATGCTCCCATCAGATCAGAGGATGTGCAGGCGAGGCATTCGCAATGACTGGCCGAAGGGAAAAAAAAGGTGCCTCAAAAGCAGTGGCGTAGGAGTGGATGCGTGCTCTTTAAGAACACCAGACAGCAGGTGCGATGAGAAACCTTTGAACAGAGGATGCCGCTGCAGCGAACATTTCGCCAAGTGGGCTTGTCTTTGTCAAAGCTTGTCTTTGTGAAGCGCACTTGTCGAAACATTGGCTCCAGCGACATTACCTCTGCAAGCGTTTCTCATCGCCTCAACCCTCCATCTAACCCTGAATTTCTATCTTGTTCAAGTAGCAGATGGTGACACTACTAAAAACAAGTGGATCGAGAGAAAAAAAAAAAGAACCTAGCGGAAAACGCCTCAAAGATCATGCTTGCCGTAACTTGCATAAAGGCTAAATGGTCCCATGAATGTCGTCTTGAGCGCGCAATCTGCGGCGTTGGTAATCGCCAAACTGGCAGATGCAAATAAACCTACTGCCACCTATCACACGCGTTAACTGTGACAACTGTAGCCATTTCAACTCACCCAGGCGTTCATGCTTGCTGCTGCAGACAACGGGTTGTCGATTCGCGCAGTGCCTGCTGCTTGAGTTTCAACTGTCGCGCTTGGTTTCCCAAGCCCCTGTTATATAGTGCACCCGCAAGCAATAAGAAAGTGGGAGCTGACGTATGTGCGCGAACTTCCGTGCGAGCCCCTTGAGGCCGGTCATTTAGCTTTCACTCACATTCTCTTCCGTTCATTCCATTGTGCTTACCACCGCTGCGTAGTATTTCCTTATTTTATTGTTTGTGCACCCAGCGTTACCTCCGATAGAATCGCAGATTTGGTTCACAGGCTGAGAGCGTGCATTGTTGCGCGGCACGCTCGTGTGTGTAGGAGGGCAAACCCGAATGCCCGTCGAGGGTCGTGTTGTTTTTGCTGACGGACGTCTCTTTTGCTGATCGTGTTTGACGCCTTGGACTCTCCGCCCATTGCGGAGATCGTTTGAGTGAGGTATGGATCTCCGTACGGCTGTGCGCTTATGCTGAAAAAGAAAATGATTTCGCGCCTTGTGAACCATTTTTCCAGTTACGTGTCCGAACGTTCTGCGTTTCACTTCCTCGTTGCGTGCATTCGTAAGTTGCGGTAACGGCTGCATTAATGAAGCGAAAACGCGTGTAAGGCTTCTTGCTACTTCCGGTCTCATCTTGTATGACGCCTTTCAGCTTCATGCTCCGTTTACTGTGCACCTGAGGCGGTAATCTTCAGTTTTATCTGGAACATCTGGTCCAGTCCCAGACTTCTCGGTCAAGTGGAACAGCTTGGTAATTTCGAGGCGACCAGTTGAAAGTAAATTGGGCACGTGCGCTTAAGTTAAAAAAAAAAATTCAATGCTCCAAGATTTGTGCTATCGCGGTCGCGCAGGGATTCCTTCGCAATGTTTCGAACGCAGTTATCTCTAATTTTTCTGAGGTAATGTTGTTTGCCCGCTTTTTAAGAATTATAATAATATCTGGGGTTTAACGTCCCAAAACCACGATATGATTATGAGAGACGCCGTAGTGGAGGGCTCCGGAAATTTCGACCACCTGGGGTTCTTTAACGTGCACCTAAATCTAAGTACACGGGCCTCAAACATTTTCGCCTCCATCGAAAATGCAGCCGCCGCGGCCGGGATTCGATCCCGCGACCTTCGGGTCAGCAGTCGAGCGCCATAACCACTAGACCACCGTGGCGGGGCGCTTTTAAGAATTCGTAGTCATCGCGTATTAAGAACGAACTGTACGCTTTTTTGAAGCTGATAGAATCCATTGCACGTACTTGTACCTGGATTTCTCACTTGCGGTATTTGTGTGTGTATCTCGCTCTCTCTGTATCATTAAGTGCATATTACAGAACGCCATTTTATACCGCTGTTGGCGACGTCTCTTTTCCGGCACGTCCGCGGAATACTGGTGTATAGGTCATGCTCTGAAATATAATTGACGCGAACATATATTACTATCATCGTGCGTTTAAAAATGTATACAGGAAAGGATGAATGAATACAGAATCGACGAGAATCCATATTTATTGTATACTATTGACGTTCCAGCTGCGTGATACCGCGAATAGCCTTCGTGTATATTCACCTAAAGCATGGTCACTCGCTCTAACAATGCATCTACATTGTTTTGAAAAGCGATTGATTGTACAAGGGGACGATCAGATTGTTGAAAGAAATACCTCCAGAATCAGTTTTCTTTCTTCCGAATGTCGTTCTTGTTCGTATTTTAATAACGAAGCTTAAGCTAGCCGTAATGTGCAGCCTGTCAAAAACTATCATCATCATGAACGGGTATGTGCCACAGAATTTGGGCAGATCCAAGTACTCACCGCTACGGCGCGGCCAGAACAACTCTGAGAACGAGTACAGAGAGAGAGAGAGAAAAAGAAAGAAAGAGAGAAACAAACAGAGAGGTGGAGAGAAGGATATAAAGAAAAATACTTCAGGAGGCGGGATTCGAACCCGCGTACCCTCGATCCGAAGGAGAGCGTCCTAACCACTCAGCCATCCAAGCACGCTAGCAGAGCTTAGCATAGCCTTGCTTCGTATAATATATTTAATTCCAAGGTAGGCAAGAAGCAGGCTGGAGAACAGGCAGTGGAGGAATATGGCATTGGATCTAGAAATGAGAGAGGGGAGTTATTAGTACAGTTCGCTGAACACAATAACTTACGAATCTTGAATACTTTCCATCGAATACGGGTGAACCGTAAGCGGACGTGGAGGTGCCCTAATGACGAAACTAAGAATGAAATAAACTTCATACTGTGCGCACACCCTGGCATCGTGCAGGATGTGGAAGTGTTTGGGAAGATACGATACAGTGACCATAGAATGGTAAGGTCACGAATTCGCCTAGACTTGACGAAGGAACGGCAGAAACTGATACGCAAGAAGCCAATTAACGTGCTAGCGCTGAGAGGGAAAGTACAGGAATTCATGGTCTCGCTTCAGAACAGATAATAGGCTATAACCGAGGAAACAGACCTTAGCGTTGACGCAATGAATGATAATATGACGAGCATCGTTACGGAGTGTGCAGTGGAAGTCGGAGGTGCAGTGATGAAACATGATGCTGGCAAGCTCTCCCAAGAGACGAAAAACCTCATTAAGAAACGTGAAAGCACGAAAGCCTCAAAAACGACAGACAAAATAGAACTGGGGTGCTATGCAGGATGGCCCGAGCTTATCGGGAACACGAGATTTCTCCGAGCTCGCACTACGGCGGTCATGACAGGAAGACAGTGCGGAGCGCGCGATAGCAGCGTTGATAAAACGGCTGCAAGAACGATCATGGCGTCACAAACACACGTGCGGCATTTGCGACGGTTTTCGAAGGAACACCGCGTGCGAACGCGTCAGCGCCGCTACTCAGTCAACATTTCAACAGTGCAGCGACGTAAGCGTGATTGTCGCGCTATCTTTTTGCCAACTTAACATCGCGCCTCCCACAGGCGTGTTCGTGGGCGTTTGTCCTCTTTCGGGCAAGTTCTTTCGTTCCACCGGCAGCATGGAAATTTCAACTCTCGAAGGCAACAAGGGCGCACACGCAGCACTCTCGTGCAGCTCGTTTCGCTTCTCTCGAATATTACAGATAAATAAATGGACAGGTTACTGCTACGTACATTACACGTCTGAAGATTTCAACGCCGAGAGAGAGAGAATAAACTTTATTGAAGAATTAGAGTACGTGGCTAATCCCGGGTGGAGCCCTCTTGTAGAGCCCCACTGGCCACGGCGGCTCGCCGGGCCTGGTCTAGGGTCACCAGTTGGCTCCCTAGTGCCAGCTCGGAAAGCCGTGCCTCCCAAGACCACGTTGTGAGTATTTGTAGTGAGCGCACCAACCTACCCCTGGTGTAGGGACCACAGAGCCACACTTACACACATCACTTCAACGCCGAGTGCAACGACTATGCCGTTGAGGAAACTATTGAGCACCTTCTGTGTTACTGCCCGACATACGCAACCGAGAGGCTTCACCTCAGCACTGCACTAAATCAAATGGACGGAAGCGCTTTCACTGTCGCGAAAATATTAGGACCATGGGGCTGCCCATCACAGTTCCGAAAGGCAACGGAAGCGCTGTTGCGTTTTCTCAAGGATACCGGACTGATTCGCCGTTTGTGATGTCAAACGCGGAACTGATACGTCGGCTGAAAGAGTGACTTTTCTCTCCTCCTCTCTAACTTTCTTTCCCCTTCCCCCTTCCCCAGTGCAGGGTAGCCTACCGGGCTCAGCCTTGGTGAACCTCCCCGCCTTTCTTTTATTCTTATTCTCTCTCTCTCTCTCTCTTTTCTGCAGTAACGAATCGGTAGAAACAGTGTCTCTAGACACAAATAAATGGTACCATTTCTCGCCGCAAATGCCACCAGGGGCATTTGCTTCATGGCTGTGAGTGGTACGTCACGAGCGCGGTGAATTTGAATGCGAGACCTCGTAGCCACGTGATTATATAACATGGAATTCTTCGTGCGTGTCTGCATAGTCCGCGCGATTAAGCTCAAAGATGAATCGTGCCGCTCGCTCGCGTTGCGACGTGAGCACTGCTCCTCGGCACGAGCTAACGCCGTGAGCGGGCTCGATCTTCGCCGCTGACATCTGTCAATCAAACAGACTGACGCGCGAATTGGGGTACAAACTCGTTGATCCTGAAAACTCCCCAGTTCAACTCGGGACTGGCATAGTGCCGGTGTGCCTGTCAAACGTTTCATACAGTGGACGCTAAGCAGCAGCTTCTATGCATATAAAATAATTTGGTCAGTTTGCTTGTGCAAGGCTGGAGCCATTGGAGGAGCTTGTGATCACCTAGCTTCTTCCAGCTTTTTGTGGCTCGTGTACTCAGTCTGCTCGGTCGGCTTCGGAGTGAAGACCGCGTCAGTTCGGTCTCAATTTTGATGGTTTATATTTGCTAGGTCTTAATTACCATGATGTTGATTAGTTCGGCCTTATGTGGTAATTGGACGACATTAATTTGCACGACATTAATGCTCAGGTTTGACTAACAAAGTCTTAATTAGTACGAGACTAATTAGCATAAACTTAGTTAGCACGATTCTAATTAGCATTACCTTAGTGAGGAAAGGCCTACATAGCTTGATTGTAATTAGCGCGCCCCTATGTAGCGTCGTGTTAATTAGCATGCTCTTTAGCTGGGTCTTAGCCTTACACGGCTTTCATTAGCATACTTTTATAAGACGTGGCTTAATTAGCTCGGTCCTAGCATGACTTGTATTAATTAGCTTGGTCATAGCATGTGCTGACTTAAGTAGCCAGGTATACCGCCCAGCCAGTTAGCTAATCAGCCGGCCGCACCTGCTCAGGGGTAGCGAGCAGACGATTAATAAGAGGACGAAGAGGGCGCGCGCCGGCCTAGCAATGCGCTATAGAATGTACTTACAGGGCGACTGCGATGATTACGCACGTGGCCTCGGCGATTAGCTCCGGTCACGCTGTTGTAAGGCGCTCGGCCTAAGCTAATCTCAGAGATCATTGTACAGATTATTCTAAAGGATACTAAGCGCAGACATTAAACGCTTGAAAAAGAATTTAAGTAGCTCATGCCTCTAAAAATTATCGTTAGTAAAAGTTTCTGACACTTCTCTTGCATGGGTGCACTTCTGCACTCAGTGGAACGACAAACAAATGAAAGAAGATGCCTCTGCTTTGAAGATACCACCCAACTTCGTCGACCGCCCTTGACGCGACGCCGCGTTCCATCGTAAGCAATGGAATGCAGCGCGCGTTGAGGTATGGATTTGACCTTTTCGTACTGTTAGCTCGTTCAAAAGGGGGTGTCACCAGAGCACAGAAAGATTCCGAGTTTCGTCAAACTCGGGTCATCCTGCAGAGCACCCCTGGTAGAGCTTCCGAAGTTAATCAACAGGCGTAAAGTAGCCGACCTAAGAAGATACAACATGGAGAGAATTTACATGCACTAAAGGACCGGCGCAGCATCAAAGTGGTGAAGAGAAAACTGGGCACAGGCAAAAACCAGATGTATGCACTAAGGCACAAGGAAGGCAAAGTCACTAACAATATGGATCCTTAAAGTAGCTGAGGAGTTTTACAGAGATCTGTACAGTAGCCGGGACAACCAGGACGATAATGCACGAAGTAGTAGTAGGCCAGAGGAAGTGGACATCCCACCAGTAACGACATGGGAAGTAAAGAAAGCCTTAGAGGGAATGCAAAGAGGCAAAGCCGCGGTTGAGGATCAGGTAACATCAGATCTGTTGAAAGACGGTGGACAGATAGTGTTAGAAAAAGTGGCCACGTACCCTGTATACGGAATGTCCCTTAACGGTGAGGGTACCAGAATCTTGGAAGAATGCTAATATCATCTTAATCCATAAGAAAGGGGACGTCAAGGACTTGAAAAATTACAGGCCGATCAGCTTCCTGTCCGTTGTCACCAAGCTGTTTACGAAGATAGTAGCTAATAGAATTAAGACAACATTAGAATTCAATCAACCAAAGGACCAAGCAGAATATCGCGCAAGCATGATGCACGAAATTGATAGTGTGAAAGCAAGCTTGATACACGAAATTAAACAACCGTACACGTCTTCGGCGTGGGAGTGAAAGTGACAGAAAAATGGAGCTGACAATAGATTAAGTCCGCTGTGCGTTTTCAGTGACCCGTCTTGTATGTCAGTGCCTTCTTTCGCCTAAGTCGAATGGTAAAAATAGCCGCGCATTGTTTGACAAAGTCAAATGCCCTGTGTCAGTCCCGTAGCCCGGGGGCGGGGAGGCTGCTCCCCCCTCCCGGAATTTCCATGGATGGGGTGTTTTACCGAAAACAACTTATGAAAATAGGTGTTTTTCTCAAGCAGTCAAGGCCTTCAGCAACTGCCCCCCCCCCCCCCCCCCCGAAAAAAAAAATCCTGGCCAGGGGCCTGCCGTTTGTGTTATCAAGGTTTTCGAAAGTGTCTCCGTAAGAGATCTTGCTGCTCGAACTGCTGGTAGCCGGCGCTACTGGCTTTTTGAGGTAAGGAGGGGGGGAGGGAGACGAGCCTGCTGTTTATTAAAACTTACAGAGGTTTGCTGGCATAGAATTTGCCTGCATATTCCTCTACATGGAGCGCTCGTTATCTCATAACCTTTCATTTGATTCCACCACACGCAGCATATTAGAAAACTAAAATCTTGGAGGACGCTTGAGCTTGGCCTTCCAGAGTAGAACGCGATAGAGTAAGCGGGCCCCGTGCGCTTCGCCTTCTCAAGTGCCAGCCTAGCTTCGGTTCGCGGTGCATGCCTCAACCGTGCCGTAAGTAAACGAACGACTGTGCTCGTAACATTGGCTGTTTAAAACTATCCTAGAATGCCTACTGCAAGTAAAGTTGTTAAGTGCCCACTATGCCATAATTCTTCTTTTTGCGAATCAGCGAAGGCCCCACTACGCGTCCGTAAGGCAACACGCGAACCTACGCAGCTGCTCACTTTGTTGATGCTTTTGCAGCTGATAATGAATAAATATGTTCGAGCGCTTTGTAATGGGTGGGCGTTTAAAACACCCAATCTTTCCTCAATTCACTTGTTTTGACGCTTCTACCACGCAATATTATATGCGTTGAGGAGACTTCTTCCACTACGTGATAATCATATAGTGTTTTTCCCCCCAAGCATGTTCAAGCAATATCGTGACTCTGTGGTAGAACGCCTGCTTGCCACGCAGACGGCCTAGGATGGATTCTCACTAGAAGCGAAGATTTTTTTATTATTTATTTTATTTGCATCTTTCTCGATTTTTCGGTCATGGACAAGATTATAATTTTTCGCTCACAATCAATGACGCCGACGCCGGCATTTCTGCGAAACGAGCTCTTTAGCGTTATCGAGTTAAAATGTGTAGGAGCTAGGTGACTCGTGAGAGCCTCAATGACAAAAATACATCGGCCTTAGACTGAATGGTTTTCGCTTGGTTTGTCGGTACACGCCTGCGAATCAAGCGTTTCTTGTTTCCACCTTCTTGTGATCTTTATGTCTCCTCCCGCCGGTCATGCATTGTATATCATCGTGGTCGAATACTCTTTCTTCTTGTGAACCGCCCTATCTTTCTGCTTTATTTCATCGCCCTTTGTTAAGATTAGGGCAGTTTGACTTGACTACCCATATGCAATTAAGATGATTCAATAGGGATTCAATAGGGCTTTTTATGCATGTTTTAGCGTCTAATAATTTATGTAAATTCTATAAGGTAAGCTCATATATTTGCTTAAGCATTCTACACACAGCACCGAGAAAATACACGTCAGAGATCTCAACTACTAATTGTATTTTTGTTTTAACGCTGGGACGCACGCGCTGTTGCCTTTCTTAACTCACGTCTGTGAAGCTGCGTTTGTTATCAGTGAGCCGTGGTTTTGTCTCATTCAAATTAACAACTAGCGCTTTTTGCTGTACAAAGCAGATTGACCGAATTTGCTTAACTAATTCACTCCTATGTTTTTTTATTTCTGTCTCTCGCATGCATAGCCTCCTTTTGGCTCTCTCTTTGTGACTTCAGGCGTTCACTGACTTGATGAAAAGGTGATTATTTTCTACTATATTTTACATCAGAATTCGTGAAGCATACGTAATTATGTATATCGATTCGCAAATCAACGCTGAGCGGATAAAGCATTGACCGTCAAAGTAAAAGTATAGGCTTGAACGTATATAGTCGCTATTTGTATTACAGAATACCCCCCATGTGGTATCTACTGGATCACAATTGATACACTTCATATACGTGATCTCAGGTGAAATCGTTTCTCGTACGCGGCTAAAACGTACACACAAGCCGCATTCGCCCCGCCACGGTGGTCTAGTGGTTATGGCGCTCGACTGCTCACCCGAAGGTCGCGGGATCGAATCCCGGCTGCGGCGGCTGCATTTTCGATGGAGGCGAAAATGTTTGAGGCCCGTGTACTTAGATTTAAGCGCACGTTAAAGAACCCCAGGGGGTCGAAATTTCCGGAGCCCTCCACTAGGGCGTCTCTCATAATCATATCGTGTATTGGGACGTTAAAGCCCAGATATTATTATTACAAGCCGCATTCTTAATTTGCCGAATATAGCGCCTCTTATCGGTTGCTTTCAAACTGACCAATCTTCATACGAAGCATGCTCACGCTCAGGAATCCATGCTCGTTGCGCAGGTGGTGAAACGAGATCCTATATAAGATGTACAACCCAGCACTCTTTCTTAGCACATAAAGTGGAAAAAGCCCCTATATACCTTTGGAATATGCAACCTCCTTCATTAATATTAATGAAACCGGATGTGCAGGGTGTGTTGACGTTTATTTACATCGTTCGCAGAATACATATTCCCAGTCGATCACTATCGCTATGATGCTGTTGTGTGGACGATGATGTTGTATTAGCTTCTACATGGCATGGTTGACTGGTAATCACCTGTAAAGAAAGGTATACACCATGTTCATGCCTAGGAAAGATGTAAAGAGAAAAGAAGTTGCATGCTCTCAAAAATAAAATAGGATCCAGGAATTCTGTACACACCCTGTGGATAATTCCACACCTTTTATTGCGATAGCAATTATATGGACAGTCTCGGCTGGATTTTGCCGTCGCCGTCGCCGTCATGCACCGTATATGTATAAGTATGTATATATATATAAAAGCCCCAAAGAAAAATAATTCAGAAAAATTCTTCCGAAGCGCGGGATCGAACCAGGGACCTCTTGCTCCGCAGCGAGTGGCGCTAGCCACTACGCCACGGAACGCAGGTTCTCCGCATAGCTAACGCGCGAGCGTTATATACACACCCTTTGCCGCTAGACGGACTCAGAGATGGCCGGCCCTCATAAGCGTTTCTACATTACCAGCGAGATGGCGCTAGGAGCGCGACGAGCGCATTTAAAAGTCGTCGGCGAGCTCGCTCGCTTCTTCTTATATTTGCGCAAGGAGAACCATGGCCTTCCGCTGTCTGCTCGCGCGGTTTTCTCGTGGTGAGGGCAAGAGGGATGTTTCAAGCTTTACCCGTGGTGTCCGCGCTCATGTTACGGAGCGCCGCTAAACGACGCCGCTAAACGAACAAACAGAAGATGAGCGCGAACTATCAAGTGTCACAGCTCGACACTTGAAGCATGCTAGTTTCCTTCGCTGCTTCGGCCACCTTTGTAACAGGAGCGCTGTTCAAACTGAGAGTATCCATTGGCGAGCCTCACTTCGTATAGCATTAGTTTCTCGCTATCGCATTCATTGCTTCGCCCTTGCGGCGAAACTGTGATTTTTTTTTATTAGTGGACCCGGACTGGAGTTCGTTTATTTTTAATAAAGTTGTTCTCTCTCTGCCTTACGCAACGATCATCGTGCCACTCTCAACACTGTTTCAGTGAGACAAAACTGAACTGAGATGGTAAACGTAGCTGAATTCACGACTCCTTGCGGTTTGTTTGTGGAGAGAAACCAAGTTTTAGCACGAATGCAAATGACAGCTGATCGGAAGTTGCAAAAATACTTCTGAAATAATCGTTCTGATTCTGAATTACGTTAACACCCGATCGATTACTTCTAGTGTGAATGAGTAGTAATAAAACAGACCATGCAAGGCGAACTATTGACTTCACTGCAAGCGAATCAGAAGAGGCCCAAAAGAATATACGCGTAGAGCTGAGAAATAAAGCTAAGTATAGCAAAATAATGTCTTCGATGGGTGTTTGTTGGCATTCGCTCCGATACTATGTCAGTACAAAGTGCAAATTTCCAGGTGGATCCGGAAGGCATGCACTGAATATAACCATACGAACCACCACCCGCCGTGACCAAGACCACCATAGCCCTTTCCGAAGCTGCCGTAGCCGCCAGATAAGCCGCCACTGAAGCCGTGGGAGTATCCACCGCCATGTCCGAAGCCGCCACCGTATCCGCCAGAATAACCTCCGGTCGAACCACCTCCGACGACAGCTCCCCCGTGAGAAATCTTCTTAACCTGAAAAATATTTCGCATTTTTGAATCAATAATTCCACTAGGTGATCAAATGATCCACCCATGGTTGCTGGCAACGCGAGTCATTCCCGGAGGCTAAAGTTCCCACGCTAAATCTGCGACCCGGTTCTTCGTGTGGTGAGCAGTATTCGTTTATGCAGGTGACGTAGAACTTTCTTGTTTCGCAATAGTGTGCGAACTCTTTTTTTTTTTTCAGCTGTTTGCGAGATTGGCGTCCCCTGCCGCATTCATTTTCCGCAATAGTTTCGGGATAGGCCTAACTGAAGGCCTGAAAGATATCCGGACGTCACGTTCTGACTATACCCACACGAAGGTCTGCCCTTGTCCTCTTTAGCCGCCTGTGTTTGTCGCATCTGTAGGCACTAGGTTCTGTCAATAGATATGTATATCGAGGTACTTTACAACTGAACATAGCTGATTTGTCTGGTCATCCACGTTTATACCTGTTAACTGATCTCATTATGCACATGGTAAGGGTGCGGCTGCCTGCCACTGTTGCACCTTTCCTGATTCGTCAATGCTGACAGGCAGAACATGCGATGGTAACATACTAAAATCTTACAGTCAACCATTTTCGCGTGTCAAACCGCGTCACGTGCTTACCTGGTGCAGCGTCTTGACGACATAAGTTGGTCCTTGAACAACCTGGGGCTGTGAGGATCCCGCGGTAGTGGCCGACGCTGCGCTTCCATGGCCGAATCCTGCGCCACCACCACCTCCGGTCTGGATTCCCTTGACAACAATCACGCTGTGGCCCCCACCGAAGCCGCCGCAGTGAGCTGTGGCCACGAGGCCGCACATTACAAACGCTGCAACCACCTGCGACGGATGACATTCATACAACAAAGAACACAGTGCAAGACTTTTGATGGCGGCGAAATAAATATTGCATGTGTATATGTACCAGAAGGATTAACTAGTGAAAGACTAAATTTAACACAAGTTGTGCTTTTGTGCATATCATAGTGTTTTTGTGATGTGCGGTACAATAAGGCGGCGGAAGACACGAATGCTGCTGTAGTGAATGAGTCTTGTGGGTAACCCACATGCTTACTCCGCCGTAAAAACTCTGTAAGTGATACAAAACTTTCACGAGCTCACTGTACATCTGTTTAAAACAGCTGTGGAGCGTTATAATGTGTTTTTCAGAGACCACCTGGACTTAAATAAAGGTATTTGTTGACCCAACGATCCCATACTCACTTGTCTAATGCAGTCGCGGACAGGGCAGTAACGAGAAATTTTATCTGCAGCTTCCTGCTGCGTTTAATGGGAACACAAATAACGTGTGAAAAACCACGAAAAGCCGTATGCCATTGAGGCAGTAGCACACCGCTTCTCACATTATTCATCAATCACGACATTGTTTAGAAGGGTAGCGGTTCGGGCTAGTTGGTACTGCGTTGCCTTTAGCGTAATAGCGCGGAAAAACGACCAAACACGCTGTTATCCCCTCTTGTCTTTTGTCGTTTTTCGACGCTATTACGCTAATTATCTGATTTCCGAATAAAAAATACCAAGGAAATGAATGACAACTTTAGCCAGGAAGAGCATTTCAGGTGCAATTTAGTGGACCAGCGCGAATTAATATCAGTTATCTCCTAACAACCATTTCATACACCCATGCGCTATATAACTGCATGCCTCGTTAAACGCGCGCTCACCAATGAGTTCATGATCCTGAGAGCGAGTTGCGTAGGAGCACCGTCGTCTGAAGGCTTCTGGGCGGGCGTGAGCTGTGAAACGTCCCCGAGACCTCGGCTTTATATAGGTTTTACCTGACGATGAGAAAGAAGAACAGAAAAAAAAAGAAACTTGTGGGAAAGGCGCTTTCCTGAACCACAGGGCAATAAGTCTTAGAAAAAACACCCCTAGTAGCAAAAAAAAAATAATGATAAATGAATGAATAAATAAATAAATAAACTAGAGACGCGGGATATTCGCTTTCAACTTAGTGTAACTTGCACATCGCACGCCCCGACGTTCCCTTCCTGACAGTTGCACTCGGCGCTACTTGTTAATCAGAAAGTGAAATGGTTCTGCTTGGCTGGTCACCTAACTCTGCCGTTTTCCGCGCTCCTGTGCCCCTTTGCGGTGCCCCTACATCAAAACAAGACGGGGTGAACCGCTGCCTGCGTAAGTGTCTCAGTATAGAAAGGCACGTCTTGTGTCAAAGAAACATCCGCAGGTCGCCGCGATACCACTTGGATGTTTTCCTTCAGCATAATTCGTGGTTCTTTGCGTGTGGTGTCAGCTTTCTTATCTTTCTTAATATTATCAGAGCTTCATCGCTCGAACGCGGTGTAAATTCCCGTGAGGATAAGTTTTAAGGCCGTCCAAAGGCCTGTAGCTGTTTAGCGCGTCTTGTACCAAAGCAAGAGTCGTAAGCGCTCCGTAAACATCGCACACGGGCACGTCAAGTCACATAATGGTTTCTTAGTGCACTAGAACCTATTGTTGACGTAAAAGGTTGTGTGGTTTGCGGTTTCAGAAGCACGGGGATGTTTATTACTCAGTGCATGGTAAAGGTAAACGAAAAATACGTCACGAAGAAAATTAAAACGGAACCACACACGCACTGTGAGATATATTCATACACTCGGCTGGTTGAATGCTTGCTGTACAGGGGCCGCCTTCACAAAGCATTTCGCTCGCAAAAACAGTTTGCCATAAGCCATCGCAATTATTAACTTAACAGTATGCCGCAGTCCAAAACCGCAGTCTAACTGCATACAGCATTTTGAAAAGCACGCAGGCGGACGAATAGCTCGTTGAAAAGGAGGCGGAGTTCTGTCCCGCTGTCGATTATGTGCGCTTAAGAGCCAGCGAAGGCTACCAGCACTCATTTTATTCTGTTTGGAAAGGTTTGGGGCTAACAAAAATTATAATGACTTATCTAGGCGGTGTAAGCGAAGGCTGGGGCTCCACAGAGTATCCGAATGAGCCATCATAAGATAACACTGCAGACGGCGCAGCTTTCCTGCAGCGCCGATTCATAGTAATGACATAAAAAGTTTGTCATTTGACGTGTATGCAACTGTTGTAAAAAGCATTGCACGCAAGTAAGCTTGTCGCTTGGAAAGCGAAAAGCTCACTGACGTGCAATGCTTTTGCAAAGCGAAAAGTTTCCCCCTCCTCCGGTACAACAAAAGGCGTCTTCTGCGCGTTATAATCCCAGTAATCCCGAAGCCTAGTCTCTTTTTAATGTCTACCTATATTCTACCTGAACCGAGTCTAGCCTCGGTTCAGGTAAATTATACTGACTCTGTTAAATAATTCTCTCTCGGAAGGTTCAACGGGCGTCTTTATTCTTTAACATGTTGCACTGTTGCAGTTGCTTTGAAATAGTGTATTATATATGGATATATGTTAAACATTTCTGTGTATGCTAGTTTTAGTGTTACGGCTGCCATGTGAGAGCCTTCCGGCACGTTCAAGCTGTATAATGCAGCTTTTCGCCTGAAGTACCACCAACAATTTTGTTGAAAATAAAAACATTTCTGGTTCTGATTCTGAAACACAGAGAGAGAATTTGCTTATCAGTGTTTCATAACATTATACAAGAACTACAGATAGTTATACCGTATACGTAGCATACACTGGAACAACCATACATTCGCATGTTATGCACGTCATCAAGCAAGACTTATGATGTATTAACCAAACAACTTTATGCATGAGAACAATTATGTCGATGGCGGCCTTCTCAACAGCATAGATTTTTATCATTAAATGAAATGTTGTTACTGTCTAAAAGTTGCTCACTAATAATTGCGTTTTTTAATGTAGGTAAGAATGACTGCACCTTTACTTTTCCGTAATTAGAGCTATACTTTCTTGCCCCTATACAAGTTCGGGCATATGAAATTTTGCCCTGTTTGCTCCCCTAGTCGGAATAGCGTTTCTAACGCGTTATTACTATGACTATTATTATATTACTGTTATTGTTAACTTGTGAACCACAAATTCTCTTTTAAAAAGTAAGAACGTGTGGTATTGGAGGCGTAGTACATACTTTATAACTCCTTGTATTTGTAGTATTTCTATTTGACATTGCTTGGCCCCTCCAAGTAGATACACCTATGCAAACGGTGTAAGCGCGAGTCATCTTTGAGGAAATGTGGGTGAATATAACTTTGAAATACTACGCATTCTTTCTTTCCGCATTGGTTTTCAGCTTTTTCTGACTGGTCAAAATTTTGTGGGTTGCGCGCACAGCACCTGCTCATAACACGGTGCTACAAATGAGTCAAAAATGATCAATGGCGTAATGACGACTTACTCACGACTACGTAAAAAAATAAGAGAATACTCTATTTTCAATACGGCATAGTTTTGGCCATTGTATCGTCCGCCATTTGTCAAGAATTTTTGATGTGTCATAAGATCACCTGCGTGTTACGCGACGTCACAAATCTTTGAAATCTTGCGGAGTTAAAATGACGTGTGCGCACCTAACAGCGCATTACTATGCTGAACAAAACCTAAACTTTTTTGGAATAACCGGAGAGTACATGTCTCATTCTGAACGTAATTCAAGAAGACTGCCCGATGGTCACATTGACAGCGGCTACTTATAGCAGTTGGCGAAATGGACTCATATGAGTATCATAAATATTTTCAGTTGCAGTATAACGATGTTGAGCAGTTTGTGCCTGTATAGAACTTTGTGAACTCATTCTTGCTCAGAGAAAGAGACAGACAGAGCTGTGCATATGCGCTTCTTTGCTGTCCAAGTTGTATTTTGCGCTGTACAAGGCAGTTCAAGATGAATCAAGACCAACCATCCTGATTGTCATTTCAGCCTTCTTAGTCTAGAAAACCCTGTACACTTACCATCTCCCTGGTCCGGTAGATCAAGTTGAGGGGCAAGCTTGAAAGATGGAATCCCATTGTGCTCTAGTCACCTACCTTATTTATCGCCTTGTTGCAAGCCGCCGCGACTGCTGCAAGCTACCATATGAGAAGCAAAGCGAAGCAGGTCAATCGTAGACTAAAGCGGAAATCTTTTTCAGCTCTTCAAGTTCGGCTCAACCAAAACATTAACCACTTCTGCACATTCGTTGACTCAAAGCAGCTCAGGCTATTCCTTTTCGAATAAAGAAAATGAATTCCCTGAAACATTAAGAATACTTGATCGGTCCACAAAACGTTTACGGGTTCCTGCCCGTATTTGCATTGTCGAGGATGTAAGGTGCAGGCCAGGCGGAGCAGAATAAAAACATGACGGAGGGCTCCAACGTTATAGAGCCCCTTCTCAGCGTTAGCCTCCCCTGCAGTGCTGGAGCGCAATGCGCGAAAGCGGCGCATAGCGGCCTGTACCATGAGAGCCTACAGTGCGTTTCATGAGACACGGGGGACAATCTTCAAGCAGAAGCGTAGGACACATTTTATTATATAATTACGTTATTAATGTGTTGAAAGAAAACTTCGCCTTAGTTGTTGGTTTCCTAGTGCGTAGCCAAGAGTGACCACTGTTGAAAAGGGGGAGGGGGTGGGGGGGCTCCGCGCCCTTAACTTTTCTCAGCGATTACGCTAGCGCCCTTTGCCCCCCCCCCCCCCCCTCTCCCCGGTAGATACGCCTATGCCCAGGTGTAACGGTCACCATCTCAGGTTTTATTTAAAAAAAACTGTGGATATTTTATGTTTTGCGCACACTATTTTCTCAAAGTATTTTTACTAAAAAAGTAAGTTTTTCCACGAGATGCATTTGCAATGTTCACTGATCCATATGTGAAACCACACTCCCCTAAAAGAGTCAGATGGTATAGTTTTTTAGACGGAGCAAAACAAAACATCACTTGTAGAAATGTTTAATAACAAATATTTATTATGCAGTGCATTTTATGTTGAAGCACAGAGAGTAAACGTATTTTACCTGGCGGAAATTTTCACAAAATTCTTCCAAAATTTTAATTTTTACCGTGAAAAGAGCCGCGTATTTTCTTACTGCTCTTAATACGCTATATTGTTGTAGGCACATACTTTATAGTAAAAATGCTTCGAAAATAATAAAACAACTTGGGGAGCGCTTGAGCTTCGCGTTCAAGAGTAGAACGCGATAGCGCAGTCGGGCGCCGTGCACATCGCCTTCTCAATCGCTAGCCTCGCTTCGTTTCTCAGTGCCGCAAGGAAAGGATCGTCTGTGTGCGTAAAATTAACCGTTTCAAACTCTCCTAGCATGCCCACTGCAAGTACAGTTGCGAAGTGCCCACTACACTGCAAAAAATTTGGCCCCTGTTCACGGACAAAGCTGAACGTACAGCGTTGCCGAGCACTTTTCCGTGATCCTAATTAAACGATTTTTCTAAAAAAGAGTCTTCTTACGAAGTGCTTTCGTTAGCACAAATACGACAAAGCACTCAGTCACTTCGTTTGAAGGCGAACACTATTCCGTGACCAGAATACAACAATTTCCTTCAAAGAAAGTCTTCTTACGTACTTCCTACGTTAAGATACTGCAGAACGGTCTGCTCGTGTTGTCGAATATAATAAGGCACACTTGTCTTATTGCAAAATAATGGTTTTATACCACAGCTGCACCATAAAATCTGTTTGTAGATAATGAAAATGCTTTCTTTTATGAACAAAATCACATAGAAGATTTGCCACCTATGCAGGTGGCAGTCCCAGTATACACTGGCAACAAGTGAGCGGAGGTCGACCAATTCACTGGCCACATACGTCCTCGTACACGTTCGGTATGGGTCTGTGGTTGTTGTTTCAAGCAGATGCTTCGTGACGTATGAACCATAATTCCAATAGTTTTCTTTTCCCCCACCTTCGTTCCTGAGCCAGCATCGTCGCATTGTTTAGGTCGAAGCTATAACTTGTCGTCTAGCAGTGTTCAACAAGCTGTCTTAAAATGCGCTGCATGGGTGGTTTTAGCAACATCCCCCATTTGTGTTTTTTGAACGCCTTTGGCCTTTTCCTGCCCGTTTCCCTGATATAAGTGGTGTCGTGATCCCCGCATCGTACTCTGTAGATGACTCTGCTCTAATCATCCGCAGGTGTGCGGTCTTTGGGCTTTGTGAACACATGTCCTAAGGACAAGGTATACACAAAAACCGCCGAAGATTAGAGCGAGGTCATCTACAAAGTACAATGTGGAGATTGCGACACGACTTGCATAGGCGAAACGGGTGGAAGAAGGTCATCGAAGGTTAAAGAACAAAAAGAGGATGTTGCGAAAACCACCCATGCAACCTGTTCTAAGAGTGGGCTTGTTGAACGCTGCTAAATGGCAAGGCATAACTTCGACCTAATCAATTTGACGACTCTGCCTCGTGTACAAAGGTGCGAGGAAAAGAAAAATTCAGGAATCATGGTTCATTCGTTGCGGCGCATTGGCTTGCAACAACAGCGGCCCCCTACGAGATGTTTACAGGGAAATGTGCGACTAGTGGACCGGTCAAACTCCGCTTATTTTTGCCACCTTATACTGAGTATGTCGCCTGCATAGGTGGAAAAACTTTGATGTCATTTTGTTAATAATTGTTGTGTTAAGTCAAAGAAAACATTTTACAATCAAGCTACACATCCCGAGCTGGTAGATGGGGGGGTAGTATGCCATGTGCATATGCACTGTAGATGAACTTGCAGATGAGTGAAGCATACCTGCTGCTTTATGCGAAATAAACAATGAAGTACACTACTACATGCTTCTTGAAATGCCACTTTGGCAGATGTATTCAAGAACATAGTTGTCAAAGGTGCTGCAAGCCTGCTTATGAAACTGTGGGCACGGCCCATGGACAGCTCCACTTCGCTCCTTTCTGTACGTCTGAAAAGGAAGTGAAAAAAAAAAACACCTAGAGCAAGAGCAATGTTCAGAATTTATGCTTATTTAAATATTGCCATGGTGCATATGTACATGGTCTCAGTTAGCATCACTGTTTCAGAAATAAAAAAAACAGAAACGGTACTTTGCAGATATTTCTGGACTCGTTCTGATGATATGAAGAACAAGCAGCATGATTTCACGAAGACTTATTGCTATAGTACACAAGAATTCAGGGTTAAACACACTACATTCTAACTGCGAGAGTATTTGTGTACATGCATAACCAATTCTATTCAATTATTGTCCTGATGTTGCAGCAAAAGTCTTAACAGTTACATTTTTTGTAACTACTTAATTACGGGGTTACAAGTTACGTGGGTGAAGAAATGAAGAATTGCGCATGTATAAAACGGAATTAGCTCGCACAAGACGAGGCAAATTGTACGCCACTGCCAAGGCCTACTGCTGCAGTGGACATATAATAAGGCTGAAGATGACAAAGATTAAAGCGTAAACGTAAAGGATGAGCATTAAATTGAGAAGCAAGGCTTGCTGTCAATAGCTCTTGAATTCTATCAGAACACAACATGACAGATCTATCTCCTGTGCATCTTAACGCGACAGAAGTTGAGCTGAAGATGGCGGCTTGAATGAATGTCAAGCCATTGAACAAAGCGTGTTGTTGGAGCCAATGTTTCAACAAAATGATGTGTCTAAGTTGCGGCAGCAACCTTGATGCGATTCGCTGCCCCTATAAAGACGAGTCTTCTTGTCGAATCACTAGCTCCAACAACATTCGTTGTTCAACAATTTTTTCATGAGCTGTACATCTCGTTACACTCATTACAAACCTCAACTCTACCAAATGGTACTATTGCATTGATAGTGGGTGCAATACTTAAGCTACAGCTCCATAAGCAGGTGACCGGCTATTCAACCCTTTTAATATACCAGATCCATGAAGACTACAAACCTTGAGGCAAGCACAACACAAAAAACAAGCATAAGGAAATTGAAAGAGGTTAACTTTAGTAAACAAGGTATGAATTAGTCATCCCCATTTTAAGTATACAAGGTGGTTTTTCAACTAACTCCTTTGCTGTTGAAAAAGATCATGCTGCTAAAAATATCATACCTGTAGTCGAGTAATAATTTCCGGGACGAAATTTCGTGATGCTTAGAGCGTATATTAAACTTTTGGCACGATAAGCGTTAGGCGCAATGTCAGAGGGGTGTAGATGATTTAATGGATAGCAAATACTGAAAAAGAACAGCTCTGAGTAACTATCGGAAGGATAAGGACGAAGTAAAGAGGGAAGCATATTATGATAATTTGGTGCTATGTTTGAAGCGAGGTCATCTTGCCTTAGAATATGCAGTCATAAAGTGAGATCCAGTAAGTAGGCGTCACATGTACTGGTTGTGAGAGAGATATGGAAATGACGGACCACCTTTTAAATAAATGTAAAAATGTCCACCCATGTGCGTGTTGGGAACTAGCTCTAATGAAGCCCTAGGTGTAGAGAAAGCTTGATAAATATGAACATCTCCGCAAGAGAAATCAGTAAAAGACAGATGGAGGATTGGTAGTGGAAGAGCAAGGAGAACAGCCAAAAACAAACTTGCACAAAAACAAGGGTCCTTATGTACAATGCCTAAAGATAAGCTACCAATTTATAAGTTCTTTTTAAAGAAAGAAATTTAATTCAGGTAGGAAAGGCATTAAGCCAATTCAAAAATTGAGCTTGGTCACTTGCATGCCACTGCTTCGCTTCAAAAGAAATACCTATAGCATCCATCCATCTACAGCTGTGAAACTGTGTCATGCAAGATAACTTATACAAAGTTATTGCTTTGAGCAACTACAGCAAAATATTTGAGGAGAGCACGTAACTGGGCTGGTTAGGCTGGTTAGTACATGATTACGACGGGAACAAAGAGCGCTGGACACGGACGGAAAAAAACACTGGGCGAGGGCAACAGCACCCTCGCCTATTGTTCTTTCTTCGTCCCGCATCCAGCGCTGTTTGTTCCCGTTGTAATCCAAAATATTCCTTTCTTTACTCTGAAGGTGGCAGTGTTTCATGGCTAAAATAGTTCACTAATTTGCATTTCAAGTTACATTTTTCAGCCATGAGGAAACATTGCAAAATGCTGAAGTTCTAATGTCAATATTTATCAGGAGAAAGACCAATTCTTTCGTATGTAACACCCACAGTCGATTGTTTAAAGTGCATTGCCTTTGTATTTTGTGCTGTTCCCTTATCATGTTCCTTAAGACAGTTGTATAGATGTTCTTGTTTTATCTTTTGTTTTGTATATGTTATGCTCCTGATTTTGCTTAGCAAGGTAATTTTATGTGTAACTTATCATTGCAGCCCACTTTGCAATACTGCTTACTGGTGTCAGCAGTATTGTCAAGTAATAAGTAAATAAGTAGAGAAATTAATTATTTAATAAAACAAATAAGTAAATACATATCCACCTTGTCATAAAACTGCTGTGAAAACAAAATAAACAGAAACGTTGCACCCAAACTTAACAGAGTCAGAAAAAATAGTTTTTTGACCGATATTGCAGCTTAGCTTTTGCTATGTAGCATTCCAAGCAGAAATGTCGCCAAGACATTATTGTGTGGTATACATTGCTGGCAATTTATATTCCATTAAAAAAATATACTGCTTGTTTTAAGCAAGAAAAAGATTTACTGAAGGGAATAATCCCTATCCTGCACAGAGTCTCGTTACTTGACCTTCTCTGCACAGCACATTGGCCCAGGATTCACGCGGCTGCCCCTGTGCTCATATAGTGCAAGTCCAAATGTTGCATATTTAAGCAATACTTCTGTCTGAAATACCATGCAAGAACAGTGATGTGCTGTGTAGTGAAGGCAAAGCTCCAAGAAACTTCACTCAGCCTTGTTATTTTTCATTTGAAAAATTTATTTTTCGCTTGAAGATAATATTACACCTGTTAAGCTGTGTATTGGACGGCACTCGGCGACAATGCGCTATGGAGACTGTCAAGCCCAAAGTACAAGCTCCGAGCGCTAGCGGCGTTTATGAGAGGACGACGACCCACTAGAAGGCCATAGAGAACGCAACCCATTACTCATCTCAAATGCTTCGCCACAATTACCCCGGGTACGAAAAGGGAGCCGTCCGGCGACCTAACAGCTCGTCACTATGAGTGGGTCATAGTAGGCCTTGAGGCGCTCCACGTTGACTATGTCGCGCCCTCGACGGCGCATGTCCGAAGCTGGTTCGATGGGTTCGATCAGCTAGTTGACCGGGGATGTGCGCTCGACGACCCGGTAGGCAGTTTTGAAGAGAGGCCACTTGCAGTGGTAGGGACCGAGAGCCATACGAGCGCTCCATGGAGAAACGTGGGCTCAGAAGTGGTGGTGCCATCGCGAATGCTCTTCTGCAGCTCTTGTTCCTGCGTCGTAAATGTCTTGGCAAGCTCGCGACACTCTTCGGCAAGCCTGGCTGTGTCAGAAATAGGCGCACACTCAGATGGATCCGGCTTGTATGGAAGTATCGTGTCGATGGTGTGCGACGGGTGCCTTCCGTACAGTAAGAAGAAGGGTGAAAAACCAGTAGTGCTCTGAGGGGCGGTGTTACAGGCGTAGGTGACGAAGGGCAGAATGTCATCCCAATTGGTGTGATCGGCGGCGACGTACATTGAGAGCATGTCGCCGAGCGTGCGGTTAAAGCGTTCGGTTAGTTAGGCCATTCGTCTGCGGGTGGTAAGCAGTAGTTTTGCGGTGAACAGCATGGCACTCTTTGAGAATGTCTTCCACGACTTCCGACAAGAAGACACGGCCTCGATCGCTGAGAAGCTTTTGGGGTGGACCGTGACGCAGTATGAATCGATGTAGTAGGAAGGAGGCAACATCGCGCGCTGTAGCCGCTGGGAGGGCGGCGGTTTCGGCGTATCGCGTTAGATGGTCAACAGCGACGATGGCTGAGCGGTTTTCAGCCGAAATCAGAGGAAGTGGTCCATACAAATCGATGTCCACGCGCCCAAACGGACGGTTAGGGCAAGGTAATGGTTGTAGACCTGCTGGCGACACGTGCATTGCAGGTTTTCGGCGTTGGCAATCGAGGCAGGATCGAACGAACTTCTGCACGTAGCGGTACATCCCTCGCCAGAAGTATCGTTGTCGAATGCGGTGGTAAGTTTTGTGTACCCCAGAGTGCGCGCATTGCGGGTCAGAGTGGAAGGCCTCGCATATTTCAGAACGCAGACTGCGGGGTATCACTAGTAGCCACTGGCGGCCGTCGGCGTTGTAATTGCGTCGGTGCAGTAGGTCGCCACGAACGGCGAAATGGTGGGCTTGACGACGCAACGCGCGAGTGGATGGTGTTGCCAACGGATCAGTGAGCAAGTCGATCAGCGAGGTGATCCATTGATCCTTGAGCTGTTCGGTAGGGATGGTGTAAACGTCGATTGAAGCAACAGCTATGTGAGATACTGAGCAGGGGGCATTGTCGTCAGGCAAGGGAGAGCGCGAGCGGTGTTTAGAAGAGGGCGACCCACTAGGAGCCGCTGGAGAGCGCAACCGTTAAACAGTACCATTGCTGCGCCACAAACCTTAAAAAAATTGTCTAAATTATCGCAAGAGGAAACCACACTATGATGTGTAGGCGATATTTTTGCTTAGAATGCCACACTGTGAAAGAGAATTCGCAATATGGGTTCAAACGCTATTTCTTCCAAATGTCAATTTTGAAGACATTTCTGCTTCTTTTTGCCAGCAGCATTTTCAACCCTTGGTAAATGCACTTAACTCATACTATGAACAAATTTCACATGAAACATTCAGTCTTTTTTACAATATCCTTAAAAATGCTGCATTTTGCAATGTTTCCTCACGACTACAAACAGCATAAATTGAAATGAAAATAAATTCGACTATCATAGCCATGAAAGATTGTTCACTATGTTAAAGAAACAAATGTTTTGTACTAATAGCTCGAAGCAATAATCATGTGTCAATTAATTTGCCTGACACAGCTTCATTTCTGCATGCAAAGTTTGAAAGGTCTTTGCTGCATCACGAAATTCTTTCCCCCCAAAAAATCACAGCATATCCACGGAGTGAATGATGATGAGTGGGCGAAGCTGCGGAGGTTCATCGGTAAACCGTGAATCTTCCGTGAATTCTGCCCAGTACATCATCACCGACGTGAGATCGGGCGCGTTTATACTAAAGGTTCGATGAGTTATGACGACTTGCAGCTCACTTTAATTTTACATGTACGCTGTGAATTTTCATTGTTTAGAAAACCATTGCTTTAGAAAACACCTTGCGTCTTTCGTTAAGCAGCTGGCGTCTTTTTCGTTTTGCTTTAGAAACATCTGGCGTTCTTTCGTTTTGTTTTTACAAAACATCTGGCGTCTTTCGTTGGTTTATTTCATCAATCAACGGCGTTTTGAACAAAATTTTTATTGTTTAATCACGCACAGGAGAAATCTCACCAGGCACTACCTTGGAGGTAAAGAATGGCTGCTAATGGGAATGAGAGACAGAAGAAGTCGGCTTTTAGCTAACGCGCACGCTGCGAATTTTTTATTGTTCAACAACGCACAGGAGAAATCTCCCACCGGCACCACCTTGGAGGTCAAAGGGTAAGACTTGTTACTCACTACTACGAGCACGACGAGGGACGAACGGGTGCCGCCTTAAGGAGCTTCGCCCCTAAAACGCTTGAATGACTACTTCCCACACTGAAACATAAAAGCGCCAGTTTTTCAAAATATTGAAAATGGTCAAGAAACGACCTGGCACACTGGCATGAAATGACCCAATAGGTACTAAAATGAAACAGTGTGCACTGTCAGACACTAAAACGAAGCACTAATCTGCTTGTATTGCTAAATTATTTCAAAACCCTGCTCTGAATAACTGCCAACAAGTTCATTGGGAAAAATTACTTTAACCTCTGACCTATTTTTATCTATCTCTAGTATAATGACTCCTAACCTTTGGCACACACACAAAGGTACAATGCATTTCATATGGTTCGATGCCTTCAAACTGCACGGAGGGTCATATGTTAAGATTTAGCGTAAATTCTGGACTAATTTTAACCAGCTATGTTTTTATAGCATGCAAATATAGAGAAATACACAATAATTTAATAACTGGCCCCCTCTACAAGTGTTGCCGTCACAGCTCCAAATTCTATTCACGAGCTATACTGGCTAAAATATTAAAACACAGCTGCATTTCCACCTCAATGGTGGATGCACACAAGTCTACAATAATTTAGTAACTCGCCCCCTCTAAAAGTGTTGCTGTCACAGTTCCAAATTCCATTCACAAGCTATACTGGCTAAAATAATAAAACAAAGCTGCATTTCCATCTCAATGGTGGATGCACACACGTCTTCAATAATTTAGTAACTCGCCCCCTCTAAAAGTGTTGCTGTCACAGTTCCAAGTTCTATTCACGAGCTATACTGGCTAAAATATTAAAACACAGCTGCATTTCCATCTCAATGGTGGATCCACACAAGTCTACAATAATTTAGTAACTCGCCCCCTCTAGAAGTGTTGCTGTCACAGTTCCAAATTCCATTCAGGAGCTATACTGGCTAAAATATTAAAACGCAGCTGCATTTCCATCTCAATGGTGGATTCACACAAGTCTACACCAATAGGCATACACTTTATATTGACTTCACAAGCCAGGTAGCCGGTAATCCTGCCGTTGGAAAACACTACCAAGTGTATGAGCTGGACTACTACATAAGCTAAAGTGGATGCTTGGTTCGTATGACTTAGTGAAAACAAAGCAGTGCAGAAGACTGAGCACACGAGTACAGCACTGTTTCTCTTCCTTTCTTTGTGCTTCGTCTTTTGCGCTCTTTTCTTGCACTACTGCAATGATTGTGGAAGCAATTGGCTGCCGCCATTTGGTCTTCTAGGTGAAAGTTTTTGAGCCTTGTACCAGACTAAAGTGCTCTGCTGTGCAACGCAGCTGTGAAAGCAACGAGGTGTAACAGTATTGCACTACAAATCAGGGAAAAGAAAGCATCGATAAGGATGTTCAGCCAAAATTGAAGGCTTCAGCAAAACGTTTAGGACACATACTTACAGGTTAATGCTCATCCACAGCCTCTGTGGCAGCCCTATGATTTCTGTGTCCATCTGTGTGTGCGTTCCTTCCGCCTTTGGGCAAGTTCGTGTAGAATGTCTGCCAGGAAAAGTAAAAACATCAGAAACAAGTTCCCTTTTTCTAGGATGCCTCACGTAACCCAAATTAACTTTATCGCCCCATGAGGTAGCAGTTTAGGAAGCTACCAAACAGCCGCTGCTTCGTCTATGTATAGCTCATAACCAATTAGTAGCATCCAACATGACACCTGGTCATTGTCAGACATGTAAGAGAAAAAAACTGAGACGAGTATAAGCAAACAGCAAGCGGCTATATTTCTCCATTACATCGTTTTCTAATGCAGCTCGATGCATTCATTGCTTAAATTTGATTTACACTGCTATTTTGGTGTCCACCCTAAACTTAATTTCCAAATACTTCACTAGATAACCTATTTCTCTTACACACTGTATGAATACATGTTAAAAAGATGGGGCATGCAAACATGGATACAAGAGAGTCAAGACACCTCAAATGCTGAGATCGCTAACCGGAGGCTCATCACCTAATCTATCTTTGCATTGTCGAGAGCGTAAGTACATGCCAAAATTCAATGAATGCACAGTTTTGTACAAGCGCATGAATGAAGAAATGCATCCAGTGGTCGAGGTCTGGCATATCGATAATGGCAGTGCACGCGGAAGCCAACCGTCGATTAACTAGCATAAAGAAGAAATCAAGTGCTTGAGCAGTTATCTCTCACCTAGACTATCGCACGTGCCGGACGGATAGGTATCTCCTCTTGCCTGGGCATGCACGAAAATGTTTTTGTGTCTACTTAATTTTGTGCCACTGTACACCTTTTCACTTGGCGTTAGTGGTGTCTTGACTTCTCTCTTGTGTCCATGTTTGTGTGCCCTGCATTTTTAACATGGATAATTACCAACTAGCTCAGCTCTCTGTAATTCTAAAATACATATACAATCTAGAATTACCACTCTGTTCACTTGCTGATGTAATAATATTAAAGAGCATCTGTAATGTGAACGTCAATTTAAAAGCACATCAGCCTCTAGGATTTTCACCTTCATCGAAAGTGCAACCACTGCACCAAGGATCGAACCTGCACAGTTCAGATGAGCAGCTCAGCATTATAACCATTGTATTACAGCGCGGGATGTTCACTTGGTAATACAGGTTAATGTTAAGGATTATGGAAAGAGCTGTAGGTTGAAGAAAGACATGCAATTAAACAAGTAGCTACAGACATTATGCAGTTCAGATATTTCGGTAACCCAAAGGGCTCGTGCTCAGGGCATAAACCTAAGGCACTCCTGTTCATCTTCTCTTTTCGAACCAAAGCTTAGCAGAATCGAAGTTCTTGTCCACATATTGCTCTGAAAACCACAGTTAAATAGCTGAAAAGTGAACACTAGAAGACAGAAAAGATTCGATTACTTGTATGATATTAAACACCTTAAGATGCAAATACACCAAACACCCTAGACTGTGAAATGCGTTGATTGAAAAGATCAAAGCAGCATAGCAATGAACTTCCATGTGGCTGCCAGAGGGCAAAAAGGTGGCTCTGGTGCCATGAAAAATCCATAATGGCACCTATTGCATATACCAGGAATTTTCGCATGCTAAATGTATGAATTACCACTCACAGAAGCTGACATGCTATTTTAGAAATGAGCATTGCAAAAAATAAAGGAAGAAAGCAACATTACGTGTGAATTTGCCATTCATAAATTAAAGCTCAATGGCCACTAAACAACCCCGGAGTCTAAAATTTGTGACAACCGCACGCTTGTACAATGTGAACATGTTGCCACAAGAATTTTTTAATTAAGTGGTGTAATAATGAAGCCACAGGGGATAAAACAAACATTCCAGCTGGTTTCAGTTTCTCGCTCATCCTCACCATCGTGAAGAGGGGCTTCCTCGATGTGCCACTCTGCCAGAGCGGTGTGGCGAGGAAGCACAGCTCAAAGCACTGGCAAGATAAATTCACAACACTCGTGACAGCCACACAGCCTATACTGCATCATCGCAGAGCCAAAATGCCGTTTCATATTGCAGAGGACTATTCGACAGTCAGTGTTACCTAACGTTGCTCATAAGCAACATTACGCCACTTTGCTAACAAAGAGGACAGGTCAAGCACTGATGAGGAGGCGAGGTTATTCGTTTTAGAAGTGGAGTGTCTGTGATATTTGCACAATGTGATTGCTGCGGCCCTCTGTACGAATTAGCGAGCTTGTTTGGGAAGTGTAAAAAAAAGAGGTCAGGGCTTGCTGACTGGCCCTTTAAGAGAATGTAAACATACATTGCAAGGAAGTAGACATGTAGACATATCACTATAAGCTATTAAAACAGGCAATTAACATGCTCAACCCATCCAGCATAGGGATGTCTCCCACCTTTGCAAGAACTTTACTATGGTTGCTGCATGTTTGTGTAGGCCAGAAGCAGCAGGCACGTGGCTTCCATCAATTTGACCCGTTCGTTGAAGGGGAACTTCTGCTCACATCCTTGTAGCACTGCTCTTTGAAGATGCTTCCTGCGATAACAAAATGAGCGCAACACAATTATGGTCTGCAAACATCCACATATGACCTACATTGGTGCCTTTTCTCATTAAATTCAGCTCTAGACTAATCAATGCGACAGCAGCATTCTCCTACATTACAGGGCATGATACAGCTATCACTGGGCTATTTTTAGTTGAATAATTGTTCTCACCAATGACAGAATGTAGTAGTAGTAAAGCTTCGGTTGGGGAGGGTGCAGTCGTAAAGTATGCATGCAAAGTAACAATATCAAAAAAAGACAATGGCATAATTTCACATGAGATATAAAGAATTATCATAATTCATGTAATGCCAAACACTAAGAAGTATGTAATTGAGCAAGTTTTTACTTTAAGGTATCACAAAACAATGCCCTTAATGGAAAGTGGGATATGCAGAGGGAACTCTGCTGTTGAAATTGGCTGCCTCTATTGGCTCTGTAGCTGCAAGTGCATTGCTAAAGCTACTTGAATGCACTTAACAAGCCTGTGTAATGGTAATGGCCGATGGACAGACAATACAGACCCATTTGTTTTCACTAAGCTGGAATCACAGCAAAATGTTGCTTCAGGTAACGTTTCCTGGTAGGCATAATGCGCACGCACGAACTTGGCGGCTGTGCCATACCACAGTAAACATGATTGACATCTGCTCGAACTGCGTGAGCAGCTGAAAAGTGCTAACTTATGCAATCAGCTGCACCATGCACACATAACGTAAATTCCAGCAATGGCAACAATTGGCACCTCATACTAGCCTATGGACATTGTACTCATTGATGCTGCCAGCTGCACTCACTGTTTTCATTTCTAGCATGCATAGCACGTGCACAGAAAGTGGCCAATAATTGTGGGATGCAGATTAGGTGGTCTGAGGTAATCAATAAAATTCATTGACAAGGATTCCGCACATCGATCAAGCCTGTTGTTTAGCATAAGTGATGAAAATGTGCTGTGAAATGTACACAGCAAATTCAGTTAATTTGCTTTGAAAAATTGCAGGTGATAGGTTGAAGCTTTGCAGAAATAAACAGTATACAGAAAAGTCTGTCCCAGATAATGCAATCATGAAGTCATAAATTTTAAAGTGGGCGGCTATATTCTTCAGGCACCATGTATTGCATTTATGAAAAAGGTAACATCCCTGTACAACAATGCGCGCTGCAAGAGTCATAAACCTTAATATTTTTGGCACAATGCCACTTACCAGTACCACGTTTTACAGAAAGGGAACATTTATCTTTGCAAAACTAAGCCAAGTTCACAGGCAAAATGCACTGTCCATGGTGACAAACACATGGAGTACGCTCTTCCATAGCTTAGCTGGTTTACTGGAACTAAAAACTATGGTAACGCTATCTTAATTCAACTGTCTAGCAAGTGCCTTCTCGCTGCTGTTTATGTTAAGTAATTTCACCTTGGTGGAAAGTTACAGGAGTAAGTGGCACATAATAATGAGTGCACGAACACAGTAACAGGACGTGCAACGACTACCAGTTATGCCCATTTGTGGAAACTATTGTGCTCTTCCCCCGAATAAACCAGTTGGAAATAATCCTTTTGCATGAATAAACTTAGGCTAGTTGCTGGCATACATCATGTTGTTACTCTGCATTTCCATCTCATTTATCTAGCACTCATTCTTCCCCTTCGACATGACTAGCTCAAAACAAGATTCTTCTTCATTAAATGGAACTTTGTACATCACCTTTACGTTGGCTACAGATGTTCATTTCTTCTGCCTGAATAAGCACCTCTTATGGCATGCTTGCCTCGGCCACCTTCTGGACTGCATGGTCAGCACTTCACTGTTTGTCGTGGCACTGCTGCTTGCTACCTGCAGTACGTTGCGAAAAAGTTAAGCATTCAAAAGAAAAAAAAAGAAAAGCCGAAGCAGGTGTGCCAGCAGCACCTTGCCCTTTGAGGAGAGGAGAAGAGCTCTCATAAATGGCTAAATAAAGACAAGCGTTGCTCTTCACAAGCTATTATTATGCGATGAGAGTTGGGACTTCACTACACGGACGCACATATTAGTGCTGAATGCAGCTGAAAATTCAGCTAAAAGTACGGCTTGTCAAATTAGGTCAATGCGCATAAAGGTTAAAAATGGGGCAAACCAACTGAACATGCAGTGTCATGCTGCAGAAATTGCATTTTTTGCAAATCTACGTTAGCTGTTGCTTGAAACACGATAAGCACTGTACAAGAATGCTAACCTTAACACTTTTGATGGTCACGTTACTTAATGACACATAAAATACACGCCTAAAGAAAATATCCCTAGATACACATTACTTCTCTCACAGTACCGATTCACGATTCACCGCACAATACAGTGACTGAAGATTATTCCTTCAGAGCTCGTGCGAAACAAATTAATGTTGAAGCTTCAGTTTCATGGCGTTACTCTAAGTAAGTTGACTACATTCATAAACCCCTTGACAATGGTGTGCATGACGAAAATGTTGGCTCCTTTCAGCAAATATTAACGTAGAGCAGTGCGTGCAAGCGAGGTAATTACCAAAACTTTATAAAACTGCCGACTACGTTCTTGACAAACGTCATGCGCGAGAACAATCCACACGACTACAACCGCATACAGTACCAACGCGTTATGCGATTTTCTTCGGCGACAACGCGTGCTGCAATAGCACTCACAATGTACGAAGCGTAATGTTCAATGTCACTTACCTCTGGCAAGAAAGCACGTCGGCGGCGTACACTGCAGGCTGACCGCCGATTTTCAAGCGATGCGCCAAGCGAGGAATGGCCTAGCTAAAGCCCCTCCATCGCGTCGTCCGGTCGTCCCCGAGCGTCAAGGCATTTTACAGGGCCACAGAGCGCGTCGTCGAGAAAGGATTGCGGCGCTGCTACTCACTGGTGTGCGGAAACACTTGAAGGTGTTCTTCAAAACTATGCATCGCGTCCGTCGATCACATTGAACAAAGAAGTCGCAGATATTGGAGTCACACGGCCGCCATCTGGTGACTATTTGCCCAGTACCGCGTATAATACCGAGTCAGTAACCACAACATACAACGCGCAATGCGAGGCAGTGCGGTTGAACAAAAGTTGACGCGACGAAACACACACGAAGGCAGAACTTTTGTGGCTAGAAACGTTTGCCTAGCAGTGTTGCGGAGTTGCAACTCCGGAGTTGGAATGACTCCGAAATCATTCCACATTTTCGCGACCCCAGAATGGAATAGGAATGGAATGGGGACAACGCTTGGAGGAATGGAATGGGAATGGAATTAAGCGCATTTTGCAGCGAATGGAATCGAATGGAATTACGTTTTTTTCGAAGAATAGAGCACGTTTTCGTTCACGCGCTGTGTTTCAAGCTTCAAACAATAGTAAGTCAGAGCCTCGAATTAAGCAATAAAGCAGCATTTTTAAAATGGCTTGGGTGATTACAAGCACGGTACATTTATAAGCAATGCGCATACTACAATTATGTCCTTATATAGACTGTGTTGCTCCGAAGTGTGTATCTGTCCTTCGCGTAACCGCGGCACTATGCCGTTGGTATCCATCGTGCGCAACTACGGCGGCGGCAACACTACTTTTGTCAGCATAAAAATCCGCTATGTCGTCATTTTAGTATTGACACATTAAAGCCTCAACAATATTAAAACATCACCATTCGTTCAAACATGCTGACCATGCAAATACTATAGGTAGCGGGAGAACTGCCTCAACGGGATTTAGTAGGGTGGTTGTACAGCACGAGATATGCCACCAAGCTACTATGCCTCGACCTTGGTAACGTGTTTTGCGTGCTTTTGCTGTTCTTAATGCATCTGATGACATCAGCTTTATGAGGCGCTCATTCTTAACTCGATAAAACTGTCAAGATGCCTCTCCTACGTTGAGGAATTACAGGATTGGAATTGAACTGCCCGGCCATTCCCAGAGTGCGAACGGGCTAAGTTTTTTTCATTCCGAGGAGTTGAAAGGAATGGAACTGCGGCAAGTTCTAATTCCCCGCAATGGAATTGGAATGGAATGGAGGCGCCCATTCCGCAACACTGTTGCCTAGTGTCTATCGCAAACTATTTCCGCCTGGCCGGCGGAAATAGTTTGCGATACAGCTTGCAGAGAGCGCGGCAGCTCGCTGGCGGGCTCACACGCGCTGCGTTCGCCTGCGCCCTGTGGAGTTTCTCGTTGAAAACAAGCTTTGTAGTTTCGGTATAAGGTCGTCGTGTGCGCCCCACATGGCTCTGATAAGCTGTAAACGAAGAAAAAAAAGCCTGCAGGCTATGCGGGCAGGTTAGCTTCTTCTGAACGGCACATGCGGGCGTCATATATAGCGCGTAGAGAACAGAGGTGTAGGAGATTCGGGGTTTGCGATCTAGTTTAATAACATTTTTTCATGCAGTTATGTTTGAGTACAACGATTGAAATATTTATAGACAATTGCAGTGGTTACATCAAGAACAAAAATACAATAAACAGTGAAAGAGACGCAAAGACAGATATTTTGGCACAGAATGTGAGTAAACAGTGAAAGGAAAAGACAGGTGCATATCAATAAGAAAAATAATTAATTAAAAGTAAGAATCAGCGAATAGTCAAATGAAATTTATGTACACATGAGGGACCTCCCTTGATGTTTCACGCCTACTCTTGCAGGCGTACTGGATACGTAGAAGGTTTGAATAAGAATCGATGACTTTTCTTTGCACGACTTCTTTTGCATAACGTCGTGGAACAAGTTATCTTTTTCTTTTTAGGCATGGTGCACTGGAGCGGCTAGAAAGATTGGCAGTTGCACGCGAGCATGCACGAAACTCTCAAGACGTAGCTCCGAATGAAATTGCAACAACCACCAAAATTCCAGGGTTGGATCCAAGAGGAACAGGGTACCGGTGTCTTACTCCCTCCCCCATTTAATTTTCTTTAGCAAATGATATGCTGGCATGAGATATTTTTTTGCTTTCAAATTTTAACACCAAAGTGTTTTACGCCGGGGTCCACCAAGACTTCAGTGACGTACTTCCGTCACGGAAATGACGTCAAAAAACTGTACACGATCAGATGGCAAAGAAAGAAAGTTCCGTCAACGGGCATCGAACCCACAACCTCTCGATCCGCAACAACAGATGCCGGGCGCGCTATCCACTGCGCCACGGTCACAGACTCCGGAGGCTTTACAAACGCGCCTTTTATATCTCCCACTCTCCCGGTCGGCGGGATAGTGTTGCCCTCTGGGAGCGGCAAAGTAAAGTAATTCATCGTTACTGTGGCCTCCGCGATTAGTACCTGCAACGCGTTACACGTTCGTTCCATTTCGGCGCGTTTTCAACAGAAGTGCAATTTTTACAAGGCCTTAACACCGCGAGGTGGCGACCTTAACCCAAGCGTCGTAAAAGCGTCGGCCTCGCTCATACCATCACGCTAAAAAAAAACCAAAAATAGCTCTGCGACGCGCGCCTGCGTCACCTGGCTGTAACGCGGCGTTCCCCGCTTATGCTCCCCCTGAGAAAAATTGCGGCCAGGCTACCGCGGCGGCACGACGCGCTATGCGTTTCCCTCTAGTGCAGCCGTGGTGTTCAATCACATTTTAACATGCCGCAGGATGGCGACCAAGTTCTGCGTCCAATATGCGACGCTCTTCTGGTCATCACAACTCGTTCTCTGATTACGCTTTCACCGTTAACTGCTACATCTACTACAAGGGCTTGTTTAATCATTGAACATGGACGTTAGTCGTCGGCATGGAGATGTACCGCCAAGCATCAAAGTGGGTACATCCACGTTAAACGGTGCCATAACTGCCAGACATCAATATACATTGTGCGAACTCTCTTATATCAATGTACAGTAAACATTCACTTACTTCTATAAGGGCACGTTTTACTTTCGTGTTATTCCGATTCCTATGACGGATGGATCAACCATGTTTTTTTTTTCATTGCTTTACTAGCTGATGGCAAAAGCACTGATGGGAACAGTGTGTACGCCGCAGCTGTCGCCACGACGAGCGCACGGGCCTCAAGCTTTAGCTTTCAGTCTGCACCGTGCCACCACTTCTCAGATCAAGTGAATGTGACAAGGTGTAACATATTACTGCGTAATTCAGTCATGAACTTCTTCTGTGTGTAGTAAAGACGGCCTCTTTGCGATTTCTATATAGTGTTACCGCGTGCCTCTGTAGGACCATGCCCAGCGCTTTTGAAGCGTTGTTGCTGTTGTTTTTTTTTCGGGGGGGGGGGGGGGAGGCAGTATGCCCTACGGCATAACTGAAACAAGGATATACAACTCGGCTCCCTAGACGAATTCCACGAGCGGTCACTGCTATTCGCGGATTCATTTGGAACCAACGTGCGTCCACCAACGCTGTTGACGAGCACAAGCCCAAGGCTCTGGGAATTAAACATTACGCGAGCGAGTAATGTCGGCATTTATTAAAATAAGATATATTGATTAGACTGCGTGCACGTCGCTCGCACCGCAGGCAACACAAGTTATGCTTCCATTCATTGACACCATCTGCAGATGGTATACATTTTACGAACGCCGGTTGTGTCTGCACGTGTTGGCTCACATGTGACCACACTTTAGATATGTACAGCCGTACTCATGAGCAAGCAGAGGTTACATTTTGAGGACCATAGTGGCTAAACGCAGTTGGCAAGCGCAGGAGTGTTCATGACACTAAATCATCAAGCGGAAAGCTATATTTCTCGCAGTTCGCTACGTCCCATTCGTATCATTACATACATTACAAGTAATCGCCGAATAAGCATGAATTCGCGGTTCCAGCTCATATGGGAGATGGGCCGGCTCGTTTTATCTTTGCTTCAGCGGCGTTCGTCACCCCCGCTCGCACTCTTTTACCTGCGGGTGGAACATACGATGCGCGGGCGGACGTTATCGATTTGGACTTTATACGGAACTTGACGGCGTCGGCAAAAACCCATCGAGTGTCCATATAATTGCTATCGCAATAAAAATATTAAAGATAAACCATGGAGAGCACCCGTAGTTCAACGCTCCCCATGTTTTTTAGATGTGAAGCATCTTATAGCGGAGTTCAATCCGGTGGTGGTGGTGGTGGTGGTGGTGGTGGTGGTGGTGGTGGTGGTGTGCGGTGCGACCACCCTTACTGCGCATGCGCATACCCTCTCCACTCCTCCTCTCCCATTTCCCCCTCACCACTTTCCCTCTCCACTCCTCCTCTCCCCACCTCCTCTCCACTTCCCCTCTCCCCTCTCCAATCTTTGAAACGCAGGCTAGACATGCCGAAATTCTCTCCTGCGCAACGCCGCGATGAGCACCAGGGCATGTGCGTACCCTCCCCCTCTCACTCCTCTCCTACGCTGCCGCCCTCTCGCGTGCCTGTCGACCGCGTTCCCCGCTCGCCCTGTGAGAATTAACGGCCAGGCTAGAGAGAAGACAAGACGCGCGTAGCGTTCCTCTTCGCGTTGCAAGACGCGAGGTCGGTAGCATACCCAAAGAACGCCAACGGAACGCGATCGTGCAAGTGCTCCGGCTTCGCATCGCCTCATGGTCCCCGTTAGCGGGAAATGGTGCAATTTCATCAACACATCGCTTCTAAAGAAAAAAGTAGACTGGTAAATAGTCGGAAAATCCACGTGACCTTATACTAGCGAATGATTACGTAACCCACCACGGTGGTACAGTATATATAGATATGGTGCTTTACTGCTGCCCGAAAAGTCGCGCGATCAAATCCTGGCTACGACGGCTGCATTTAGATGGTGGCAAAATGCTAGAGGCCAGTGTGCTTAGATTTATCTGCACGTTAAAGAACCACAGGTGGTCGAAATTTCCAGAGCCCACCAATACGGCGTCTCTCATAATCACATCGTTGTTTTGGGACGTGAAAGTCCAACAATTACCATTAACGATGACGTCACATAATGACGCCAGCATGTGACGTCGTTGGTTTGCCGATACCGGAGGTAGTGTAACACCACGTGAGTTACAGAAAGCGTCAACGTAGTGGTACGCCTTTTGTGCGTATTTTGCCAAGTCATTCGAGTCTAGGCACGGGGTTGGCGTGGTCGTGCGTGGCAAGTATGGGTCGACCGCCCATTGTGAGAACACCGAGGAGCAGCGCGTTTATGAAGAGCGACGGAATAGAGACGGGAGTGCGCCTGCCAGCTCCGCTGGTCATTTACTTTCACGTGGTGAAATGGCTCCAACTTTTTTGTGTTTGCAGATTTGAAACTGCAACAGCAATTTCAGAATTTGAACGGTGTTTTATGCCGTTTCAGTCTCCTACATTTATATTTGTGCCGGGACGCCCAAAAGCGCGACCATGAGTTTTCTTTTTATTTTCACATGTAATAAAAATGAGATAAATCACTATGGCAAGCTATTCATGTTTGTTTATTCTGCATATTCTTCTTTCACCCCAATGTTGCCGCTTCTTTTTCTACTTCACATCACACGAAACGGTGAAAACAATGCACACTGACTCTCTTGTAGATGTGAAAAGCAAAGACGCCGCACCATTCTTCGCCTGTCCAATTCTTGTATGTCCTCAGAAAAAAAGAAAGAGTACTCTTCCTGGTGAGGCTTATTTGTGATATAAATAATTCTCTTTAAAGATACGCGTTAACTCTCTTTGAGGAGTCGCGCCTCCCACTACACTTCGAAGAGAGTGCAATAATCTCCAAAGAGAGTTAACGTGTATCAAACTTTAAATAGAGTTATATATATGACAACTGAGGATTCGGCACAAAGAGTAAAATTACCCTTTCTTCCTTCTTAGAGTGTAGGCGTAGACAGTCATAATCTAGGTTGGACCGAACTCTCCTGAAACAACGAGAAGAGAGGTACAGCCAGAAAATGCAAACAGCTAAGTCAGCGAGAGTCGTGGCCGACTACCTTTATTCAGCGCTAATATCTCGCTGCAGAGGGTACTTTAACGTCGTATTTTGCTACATGGCTTTCTGTGACCGGTCTCAAGTGCATGAGCTTAGATGTACAACGAAATCTTCAGCTTCGAAATATGGAAACGCTATCAAGTGCTTATTGGTGTACTCAGGTACATTCCAAAGTAATTATCAACTTTAATTTATTTTCACTTTTAAATAATTAAAACACATGAAGCCTGCTCAGTTTGAAGTTTGGTGGAAAAAGGATAACCCGCGTGATTGGGAAAAGTATGAAAAAAAATGCGTTTTTAATCTGTAATGAATTAATGTAGGGACGGTAAGAAACAGCGAAACGCTACGATTGACAGATATGAGTAGTATATTGGTAGGTCATATAAAGAAGTCATGGTGGAAAGGGAGTACTGAAAGGAACATGCGCGGAAATGGCATATCTTCGTAAATTGTTTTTCAGCTTTGTGAGGCAGCCGGCCGGTTTAATTTGTCGTGCAGTACCTGAATGGGTAGAACAGAAAAGATACACAACACGCAACAGACGACATTCAAGAGGAGCAGATGCGATTATGGCACGAAGTTTCTGCTTCCTATAACTTCAAGTGTGCATGAGTCTTAGGTGTTCTTTCACTCCCCATACACGGCGAAAAAAAGACCACGAACACCTGCAGGAACACACATGGTCGAAGTTTGATGCTTGTGGTTGCTTTGGGCGTTCGGCAAGTCAAATCAGTGCTACCACCAGGGTTTCCAGGGTCCAACTTGGCCCAGAACATGTCCACCATGGCCAATCTTGCTCACGCAATGAATAGTATTGACTACGTAGGAAGGACCCGAGACATAAGTGTCTCCGTGTCCACCACCGAAGCCACCGCCGAAGCCTCCACCAAAGCCACCACCGAAGCCACCGCCAAAGCCGCCTCCATGGCCACCTCCCGCGGTCAGAATAATGAGGCTACCACCTCCGCCGCCGTGGAAACCACCCCGACAAGAGTGGAACAAGGTGAAGGCCAGAGCAAGGGTTGCCTGCACGCAAAATGATGCATCATTATTTGTATACATACATATAGTCCTTGTCCTCTCGCTCGTCTGTTGCCTGTTTTTTGCTCTGAACTTCATTATGACTGAAATTGCGTATCTTTGAGCATTCAAAAGCTGAACACTCCAGCCGCATGAAGTGACAACAGCGAGCCATTGTTACATAAGTTTTAATGCCTTACCTGGAGCATCATCGATGTAAGTGAAAGTATCAGTGTTGGGTTCTAACGGGCGTGTATTTTGCCAGCTCCGCAGAGACTTTCCGCGTATGATCCTACTCCTCCTAGGAGTAGGCCTTTAAATAGAGACACTTCTCAGTAAACATACATGAATTCAGCAGCATTACAAATGAGTATTATTCGTTTTAGCCAGAAGAAAGAATAGCTAGAGAAAGCATAGCTATTTCGCTGTTATTAGCGACAGGTAGAACTAAAGATAGAACAGCTCTGCCCGTCAATGTTCAGTAATGATAATTGATAAGTATCGGTAAAGTCTCATTGCTTTAGTGAGAAGTATAAAACACAGTATGCTGAAGTAGTGGGCGACTATGACTCGCAAGTGGGAGGGAAAAAATAATGCAGAAACAGTTGTTGGTTAATGGGCAGACTTAATTGGGGAGATGGAGTGGTAATGGGGTAGCAGAAATGAAGCAGCAGAAACACTTCATTTCTGCTATTCCACTTCGCATTTATATAAGAATGAATGCGCCAAAAGCAGTTATCCCTATTCAGAATAACATGCATGAAGGTACTCATTAAGAAGAAAATGAATGAAAAAAAAAACATTTCAGGACATACAGTTCAGGAGGATGTGTTGATGACATAGCACGGAGTGTGTCATGCGCATGCAGGCTGGAATCTCTGACAGTGATCGTAGAAATACTAAAGGAAACTTGTTGTCAGATTTCGAGAATAAGAACGAACTATAGATAATAAATATTTTTGCTCAGAATGAATTTGATACTTAATACGCAAAATCCCTAATATCGCCGCAACAAATGACAACTTGATGTTTTGTGCTGATCTCCGATTTATTTAGCATCAGAAGGTGTTCGGAAGCAAGAAGGGCTCTGATAGTAAGTCAGAGGTCTACCTGCATTGAAAGCGAGAATTTGAAAATCCTTCAGGCAAATCAGGCCAAACTGGCAGCTATCATTGAGAAAGCGAATATGTTGATGATACTTTTTCTTGCATAAAAATTTAATGTTTTGGAGCCGGATGTCAAAGGTGAAGAACGACAGCATAGAGGTGTACAGTCAGCCCTCAGTAAGTTAAAAAGGATGGCTCGACTGAAGTACTTTCAGAAGCCGCAATAGAAGTCAGCTGTATGGCGAGAAAAGACTAAGCAGGTGAAGTCTTTAGGCGAGAAAGCACTTAATAAAGAGAACACAGAGCTCTATGACCTGGAGCCCAGAGATCAAGTCCAATTACATGAAGTACGAAACTTCATCAAGCCTTAAATGATGACGTCCGAAATTATAATACAGGAACGACTGAGGGATCACGAACGGGAAGCGCAGAACGAGATCACCAATTGTCACTTGGGCGGTGAAGGTTTGTGCAGTTAGAGATCAATTAGCAGAGCTATCTTTTCCGTAATACTGATAGTATGAAAAGCGGCGGAGGGTCCGGTATTTATCACAGTACTAAACAGAGCTAGGTAGCCATGATTAGGCATGTGGACCTTGGGATGGGGTTAGGAGAATTGTTAAAATGTACATGTACATCCTGAGAAAAGGCAGAAAAAGAAGCAATAACAGTTCATCATGCAAATTTTGAGAAAATACTGCGCTGCATGCGATACTTAGACACAATGGCTCAAGCGCAACCTTTTAGATTTCTAAATAATTGGCATCCCGTAAACTGTGACGCTCTACAACTCTTCTACATAAATAAATGCCTCAAGCTGATAATGAAGAGAAATCAGCCAGCTCTCTCTGATTAACCTTTTCAAAGTGACTTTAAAGCTGAAAAGTATTTTCACCTCGCTATGAGGTTCGTCTGCAAATACGACAGGAACATCACAGTGATAGGTTTTTTACAAGAGAAAAACAATCAGGATCGGCTAAACATAAATAAATAACCCGGTATATGAAAGTGATACATATTGCCACTTTCTATCGGATGGGCTCTACCGCAGGCAGAAACAGGTACTACAAGATTATTTTACGAGGTTATGTTTTCAACTTTATTCTATGAGGAAAGGTGTTGCTTTCGTTTAACGCTCTTGAAACACAGAATTGTACACTCTAAATCTGCTGTGTGGAGTTTTTCTGGGAAAACCAGTGTTGGTTTAGTTCCCTGTAACTTGGCGCGGCTTTTCATTTGGTTTTTCTTTATCCTTATTGGGCAAAAATGACGTTCTATTTACAGAAACACTCTAAAAAGATACATTTATGTGATAGGACTCTCAATGTCGAAACAAAAATTGAATTAATTAGCAGTCTTTAGGCTCGGCGCTGCACAAAGATTACAAATCGGCGCTGCAAATACGAAGGGACCAAGACAACACTTGTCTTTCTCCCTTCCTGTTTTCTGCGCTGATTTAAGATAAGAAGTGTCAATGGCGACAATTACTTCTGAGGCATTATTTACTTTACTACATTTTGTAAAAATGACATGACAAAAAGAGTTAATTACAGAAAAATCGAGGGGCTGGCTACAACATCAAGCACACAGAAGAAAGACGGAATCTCTGATGACTTTTTGAGAGGGCTTTAGAACCAAGTGTCCGCATGCCTTTCCGTATATCGCATTCCTTGTCATGCGTGTATTTATTTATGTTCGGGCTCAAAGGTACACACGTGCTATGCAATCGCCACGCAACTAAACTTTGAGTGCAAAACACGAAGCATGCCCATATTTAAATAATGACGTACAAGACACGTCACATCATTCAATACACTTTTCATTCAAGATGTCTCCTGTCGGGACTCATGCTAACCACAGTTGCCAGTGCTTACCCAGAACAACGTTTTTCCTCGGCTCACGGGGATGACCATCGCTGGTCGAGTATCCAAGGGATCCACTGCGCCTCCATTTGAGCTTTGCGCCGTCTTTTATATGGCGTACTTGCAATGTCCGCTCTCGTTTCCGATTTGACCTGCGCAGGAAGTGCACTGTTGTATGGCCTCACTCCCTCTCCTGTCCAGTCGGAGGTAATAAAAAAGTGAAACCCTGCACGGCAGTATACAAGAAACTTAATGATATGCGTGATCGCCTTTCACTGCTCTCCATGGCTTACAGCGTGCACAACTTCCGGCTCACCCAGTGATGTATTGCGTGCGCTTCCTGCTTCCGCCGGTCGTCGAACCACGAACGCCTCCTGCGCGCCGCTGTTTGTGCGCTTCTGAAGAGCTCCGCAGCGATTGTTCTTCGCGACGAAGATGACAGGCCACACAGCTTTTTGTGTCTGCGTGGCCACACAGGCCACGCAGCCCGGTTCTTGTCGAACCGGGCTACCCGTGAAGCGCAACGTAGCACAATTGAACTGGGCACGTATTTTATTAATTTGAGAGCACTGGTAAACAAGAAAGCATAACTTATGTAAAGTCGGGCGGTGCCGTCTTAAGAATGCTACCCGCTGGGCACGCAATCGAGCGGTCTCAAAAAGAGGACAGCCGCGACGCGCATACCCTATGACCTGACGCTAAACCGGCTGGACAACTACAGCCAAACGGAATAGCTGGTGTTCCAAGATCCATAAATAGTTTCGGACACGTGAAAGCCGGGCGAAGATAGTACTGGGTCACTATACAGGACAGCCTCTCGTTATCTGCATCGATTGTATCTCCTAGTAAGCACGACGCGTCGAGCTTAGCTCTTTCTTTCTCCTACTTTGCTCTGCCCTTACTGTACGTATAATGCTGCTTAACACCATGGACCAAATTAAAGAGTGCACTTGTTTACGCAGCGTTACTTGACTCAGGGACACTTAACCAACTCTGCGCAGAGCCGCGTCTGACGAACTGTTCTGTTGAAATTCGTGACCTCCCGTCGGGTCGCATGTAGGTCACTCACTCCGTCATGTGAAAGCACTCGCAAGAGTGGGTCGACTGGACCATGAGATAACCGCTGTTAACTGCACCCAGACGTACAACCACGCTGATGTCTGCGTGAGAATAATACCAAGTTCGCCTTTCTGGGTTCAACTGCGAGCAAAAACAAGAAGTTCCTACGATAATGACGTGCTAGCTTGCAATGGTGTTCGACTTTCTTCATTTTTAGTAGGACGAAAAATTCAGATATAGTTGCTATGGATGAATAATTAAAGGACAATGGGATGAAATCTACACACGGAGAAAATAAAGCACTGGGCGGTCGGTTAAGGAAAACTGGCATGACTGGGGGCCGAAGCACTAGCTTCTCCCAACAAGTAGCTCGAGAGTGGTGGGCCTCTAGGGTATGGCTTCCGCCAGTCGCCGGTATGAACGAGACGAGCGTCGTTTCCAAACAAACAAAGAACAAAAATATTTAATGCACCATTTAAACAAAGTGAATGTCGTGTTCTCAGTTTCACAATTAAACTGAAACTAAGGTAAACTAAGTATAAACGCGTAAATCTCGCAATGATTACAAAATGGCGCCAGGATGCATGACACTTCAGCCGTGCAAGAACAATGAGCAACAAAATCTAATATCGGCTAAATGCCAAGAGTTAAACAAATAGAGTCCGCAGTCCACTACAGTCCAACGAGTAACATACATAACAGGGTGCAGCGAGAGTCCTTCAACACCGGCACCGCTCCCAAGTGGCCGTCGATGCTAGCGAGCCGAAGTCAGTGCCGGGCTCCACGGTGACTGGCGGTGTCGGTTTCCGGACAGGAGGTTCGCTACGTTCGCCCGGGAGTCACTCGGAGTTCATCCCTTCCCCGGACCAGATCGTTGCAGTGTAGGACCGGCCTGTTTTAGGGGCGTAGCTCCTCTTAGTCTAACCTTGTCACGTCTCCGTTGTCCGGCGTAAACGGCAGTATCTCCCGTATAATGCAATAGATGGCGCTGTCTCATAGAAGTACATACAAACTGCAGTTCAGGGACGATATTCTAGATGGCGCTGTACACAATCTGTGTCTTCATCATCATTTCTCGTCTCATTTCCTAGATGGCGTTGGTCCAATAGAACTGTGTGCAATATGGCGCTTGTGTGAATCGACACTAGATGGCGCTGGAAGTGCCGCTGCTCTCCGATTGGCTGCTGCGCGGGCTGCGCCGGAATGCGCGGGGAGCGAGCGCCTCTCTCATTCTCCTGGATCGTCGCTGTACGTGTCGGATCGTTGGCGGAGCATAGACGATGCGCAGCGGCGGGCGCTCGCTTGGCGGTTGCCAGGCGAATCCCGAGACGGTGCGCGCCAAGGACGCCGCTGCGAAACGGGCTCAACGAGAAGCGGATCCCGAGACCTTGATTGCTTCAGGAGCTTCGCCCAAGCTCTTCATCATTCACCCGTGGATATGCTGTAATTTTTTATGCGCTTCTCAGAGCGCCGGTTTTCATCTCTAGCACTGTCTCTATGCAACCTTGAACCTTGCACGTACGCACTTGTTGCTGCTGTAACTTATACTCCATCGGCGGTTACCTTCACCGACGAACAATCAAATCATAAAAAAAAATTGGTCACGTAGGCACGTGATTTCGCATGTAGCTCTGATGCACTGTCCTGCGGTTCCGGCACTGCTGGCGATCACCTTCACTAGAGAACAGTTTATAATACACAACACAAAAACTACGAATGCGCATAACCAAGTCATGTTGAGGCATAGCGGCATCAGATCCTCTACGAACACATAAACAGAGGTGCACGTGGAGAGTGGGAGAAAACTTTTATTTTTACATTTATAAGCAATCTTCCTCGTAGGGTGGAGCCCTTAGTTCAGGGTCCCACTGGCTCGACTCACGACTCCATTCTTAGACAAGAAACCAGTGTTGGTGGTAACGCGTTAGAAGTAATGGCGTTACCGGTAACGCGTTACTTTTTTCAGTGACTTAGTAACGTACTCGTTACTATTTCGGAACTGTAACGGGTAACGTACTTTCGTTACCATTTTTCTGAGGCGTCACGTTACTCGCTACTTTTCATTCCAGTTAGCCTCGCAGTCTCAAACAAAATTCATTCGTTTTGTAGGAGCGCCTTTCTCAGAGCTCGCCACGACGTTATTTTGTCGCGGCGGCAGACTGCTGTCGGCCCTCCAAGCGATGACAACGCGACGCCGCACGGGGTCCTTTTTGGCGAGGGGGAAATTGCAGTGGAGAGCAAACTGACGAAATTTATTAACTGGATTTTCTACAGCTTCGGCTACCTTACTATCGATGTTCAAGTTGCCATTGATTGTTGATGAAGCGAAGTGTAATGCTTTCCTTGTAACCATCAAAAGCGAACTGTCGAGATCTGCTCGGCTTGTGGTCATCAAGACTAGGTGTGAGCTCCAGCGCAAAGGAGTGAGCTCCAGCTCCAGCGCAGACGTAATCGCCAATTCAAGATGAGCAACTTTCTCGGTACCTTTGATGTCACATGGCATTGCCATGAGCGGATTCAATGAAAACTTTCCGATTGTTCACCAGCTCTTCCTTAAAGTGAGTACCATATAGTGCGTTCCTCGTGCTCCTATTTAGCGTAGGTGCCGACGTATTCGCTAATAAGCGAGTCAAGCTGTCCGATTAAGGCATTGAAACACAGCTGCATGTTGCTTATACTCGGTGGTTTGTAGTTAGATTAGGAAACTGTTCCTGCACTACTCTAGCACTGTGTATTAACTTCGTATTCAAAATTAGTTTGCTTCTTGCTATTTGTAACTGCGCCTTTGTTTCTGGTTATAGAATTCCTGAGCAAGCGAGGCTGACCTTGAACACTTTCACATACGCAGTCGCAATCTTTGCGTCTATTACACAGGTTAAATAGAAAAAAAATATCTATGTGCGCAAATAACTTTCCCCACACTTATGCCATTTAAGCATTCCTTCATTGCTACAAAATTTGCTCATTTATTTTGATAGTAGAAGTATGTCGTCACAATTACTGCAAGTTTGTTCAGTGATGATTTCATTGCGGAGAGCATTGATGATGAAATCGATCACTTTGTGTTTTATGACCCATTCCAATAAATAGCTTCACCTTGTGCCACAGAGTTAGAAGCCATCACATGTAACTATAGAGGCAACTTTAGGCCACTGCAGTACTGCGAAGATACGGCAGAGTTGTGCAAATTGTTCTCGTTTAATCAGTATTTCGGGTAATTTTTATGTTGGGTGGCAACTTTAATGTGACATATAAAGATGAATTTTACAAAGTTGCTATTGTAGGCTCTTGAGGCGAGGACGCACTGATTAAGATTTCTGACTATGGTGTAACGGCAGAAGTAACGTCCGTTTCTTTTTTTCTGTAACGGTAACGGTAACGCGTTAACTTATTTTTATGGGTAACGAAGGGAAGTAACGCGTTCCTTTTTCTTTAGCGTAACGAGTAACGTATTTAGTTACTTTTTTCGGTAACGCATACAACACTGCAAGAAAAAAAGTCACAGCTTCGCCGCAAGGGCGAAGCAATGAATGCGATAGCAAGAAACTAATGCTATAGGAAGTGAGGCTCGCCAATGGATACTCTCATACTACCAATGGATACTCTCAGTTTGAACAGCGCTCCTGTTGCAAAGGCGTTCAAAGCAGCGAAGGAAACTAGAGTGCTTCAAGTGTCGAGCTGTGACACTTGATAGTTCGCGCTCATCTTCAGTTTGTTCGTTTAGCGGCGTCCCTTGAGCTCGAGTGACTTTCGTACGCTCCGTAACATGAGCGCGGACATCACGGTGAAAGCGTGAAACATCCCTCTTCCCCTCAGCACGAGAAAACCGCGCGAGCAGACAGCGGAAGGGCAAGGTTCTCCCTGCGCAAATATAAGAAGAAGCGAACGAGCTCGCCGACGACTTTTAAATCCGCCCGTCGCGCTCCTAGCACCATCTCGCTGGTAATGAAGAAACGCTTATCAGCGCCTAGCGTCTCTGAGTCCGTCCAGCGGTAAAGGGTGTGTATATAACGCTCGCCGTTAGGTATGTGGAGGATCTGCGTTTCGTGGCGTAGTGGTTAGCGCCACTCGCTGCGGAGCAAGAGGTCCCTGGTTGGATTCCGCGCTCCGGACGCATTTTTCTGAATTATTTTTCTTTGGGGCTTTTATAAATATATATATATATATATATATATATATATATATATATATATATATATATATATATATATATATATATATATATATATATATATATATACTTATACATATACGGTGCATGACGGCGGTGACGGCGACGGCAAAATTCAGCCGAGGCTGTTCATATAATTGCTATCGCAATAAAACGACAGAAGCACCTTCGTACATGACGCGCCTGCGGGAAAAAATGGTGCACGTAGATCAGCACTTTCTCATTTGACACCCCTGGGAACGAATGCAAGCACAAACAAGTCGAGTCAAGTAAAAAAGCGAGGTACGTAGGCCTGCGCGTCCGTTCGCACATTTGTACTTGACGAGAGTAAAAAAAAACAATTCTTATGACATATTTTAAGACATTATGCACAAAAATCTTCAATACATTATGCGGCATTTTCTGGCAACAACTCACACTTTAATGTCATAATGCCTGCACGATGAGCGCCGGTATGAAGAATATAAAAAAATGAAAAACAAAGACTGATGAAAAAGACAATCTAATAATGACCAATTAATGTACATACATCCGCTCTTCAGCGTTGAAGAAAATGGAGCGATTAGACACGCATGCTTACCATTGACTGCTGATGCGAGCTGCTTCCACAATGTCCCGTTGCGTCTGCCCCCTGTGACAGAATGGTGGTTTTGCCAAATGGTGGGACAAATCCACAATCAGGGCAGTGATGCGACATGTGTAAGCTAACTCGGCCTTACAGAGTATTGTGGTTATCGCGACGCACGTTAATTAATGCAGCGTCCCGTCTGTCAACGTTCACTCGATCACAGGAAAGTGGGATCGTATGTACCACAAAAGTGTGACATGCGACGTCTTGGGACACGGGACATGGAACTTGTGACATTTGTCATGGCCTCGCTTGACAGCTTCCTTTCCGAATATTGGACTTGCTCATGATTTGCCAGTCGACATTGGCACGAAGCTTACGCAACTTGTTTGGTGCAGACATCAAAACCTGAACACTTGCGAGAGGCCACCTTCTCATGACGCTTGGTCCATGTACGTAACGAAGCACAGCTATTTTTCTACGCTTCTCTAGCTGAGCACGTTGCTATGGCCGCCTGCTATACTTCTCAATGTCTCATGCAAGTTTTTCCGCGGCACATGAAAGTCATTCCTCTGAAAACCAAGTCTCCCTCATTTTAATTACCAGTGCATTGAGGTTGTTATCCAACACATAGCAGTAGGAATAAACTTTATTTATGAGAGAGATGACACGCGGAGTCGTCTAAGCTGCGTGGCGTCCTTCGTCGAGGATGCCGTCAGGACATGATTTTATTGCGATAGCAATTACATGGACACTCTCTGCGGGTTTCTGCCATCACCGTTGCCGTCATGTGCCATATATATATATATATATATATATATATATATATATATATATATATATATATATATATATATATATATATATATATATATATATATAGGTCATGCCATGTCAAGTGTACCTGGTTGGTTCTTGACCATCTCCAACCTCGCTGAAAAAAATCACGTTGTTACACCTTCATGTGGAAAACAATTATTGCAGGATCATTTTTTTCGAAAAAAATTTCCGGGGCCTAGGTGGCGCTTTTAACTTTGCGCTCGGAAGTCAATCTGTGTCGTGCAAAATAATTTGAATAAAGTTATTGCTGCGCGCCTTTATTAGCGTACATTTATTTTGTTATTCCTAATGCATTGGTATTTCATGACTATGATAGTTTATTCGTCCTCGCATGAATTTACGCTATTTTTCTGCGTGAGGAGACATTGCGAAAAGCAGCATTTTTAGGATTTTTTTTTAAAAAGCACAGCTTTTTTTCGTGAGAAATGTAATCACAATATCAACATAACAGGCACCTATACTAACGAAAAAAAAATACTGCTTCGGCAAACAGAGCTGAAACCTCGTGCCTAAATTTCAGCAAAGATTGAAAAAATTATAATTTTACCCACTTTGCGCCGTCATTTTTGCAGTGTAGCGGTCCAAGTAAAAATCTGAGCTATAAACCATTTTATTGTACAATTTGTTAATAACTTATACCAAAAGCTTCAAAAGAGAAGTTTTTGTTTTAAGCGAGAAAAAAATTTTTGAACATCACAATCACATGCCTGCGCCCTAGCTCCTTTGGTGCCCTATTCTAAAACTTGCTAGTGTTTCGCCGGAGTTGGGATGTGCGCCTCCAACTTGTACTTTGACATACAGGGCGTGGTCGCCTGTGCTTACACGTTTATCTCTTGAGGGGGGGAGGTTCGTACGTCTTGTGCTTTCACCGCAGTTTGCGTTGACTCTATAGACCTCTAGAAGGTGACTTCGTTCACTGCAGCGGCCGCGTTTGCGAAAGGAGTGAGCTACTAGTTGAAGTAACAACTGTGCCAGTTGCTAGTTCGCGCTCGTCCTCTGCGTTTTTTCCATGCGTCCTGTTTTGTATTTGAGCAGCGCGCTGCAAGTGTCGAGCTGTGACAGTTGTTAGTTGGCGCTATCAGAGTGTGTGTTCTTTTCGTGCGTCCTTTGCGCTTAAACATTGCGCAGCAAGTTTCGAGCTGCTTGTCGTTCTTCGTGTGGCATTCCAATTTGGTGCTATCGCATTCATTGCTTCGTTTTTGCGGCGAAATTGAGACATGTTTTTAGCACAGAGCGAAAGAACGCAATGCTATGGCAATCAACAGCTTAGCGTGACCAAAGGTATAGTTCAATATCGGCTTGAGTAACCCTGGGTTGTACTTCAAACACACGTGGATGACGAAGAACATCAGCGACAAGTCAAAGAACTGGATGCAGCCCTTGCGCTTACACGTGAACCTTAAGCTGATGCCTTGCTCTTCAAAAATTGGCAAAACTCTCAGCAGACGACAAATTCTGGCAGGTGTCGCTGATCAAAACTGAGTAATTGTAAATATAGCGGAAAACTTTCGTTGATAAAGGGGTAGTGGCACAAAAATTTTGACCTCACGCTTTTTTTTTTTTTTTGCTGCGATGTGTTGCTGGGGTCCTGTTAGTCGTAACACGGCACATCGTTTGCTACAGCGCACGACAGATTATTACTTACAGGCTTCTCATTGCCGGCCAGTGTCAGTTTCGGCTTCAAAAACGACAAGCCTCCGGGTGCAACTATCACCACCTAGTGGGTGCAGCGCTCGAACACGTCAGCACACAGAACTGTCGCGCACTTCCGCGCAGTTCGCGAGCAACCGCCGAGAAGTAGGCTGCTGGAGCGAACGCGGCAAAAAAAAATGGCGGCTATGACGTCATCATAACTTGTTGCGGTGTGGTAACGTGAGGAAAGTAGGGGGGTCACCGAGGGTTTACCTATGGGGGTGTCAATAGCGCGAGGTTGTCGATCGCTCACGCAAACTTTAAAATTCATTAAAAATACCTTCCGAGCTATATTCTCTGCTGATATTTTGCAGATGATATACACATGTTCACGGGAGCCGATCCCCGAGGCTATCTCGACGGCGAAATTTTGTGTCAGTGCCCCTTTAACATGCGCATGCTTTCTTTTAGGATGGGGTCAAGTTTACGAGGGCACGCAACCGTATTAGCTGTAATAATATTTGTTGGTGTTTAACGTTCCAAAACCCCGATATGATTATGAGAGACGTCGTAGTGGAGCGTTCCGGAAATTTCGACCACCTGGGGTTCTTTAACGTGCACCTAAATCTAAGTACACAGGCCTGAAGCATTTTCGCCTCCATCGAAAATGCGGCCGCCGCGGCTCGTATTGGCTGGATCCCTCAGAGGGGCTTACCTGCTGCAGCGTCACACCATAAAGAGCGAGGAGCTTTAGGAAGTTCGTTGATTATGTCAAAGAAAGAAAAATTGCCATGCACGCACGTCATGGAAACAAGGCTCCGTGTTAAACAAGTGAGGCAGAGCTTAAGCACCGTGGGAGTAGGTAGGTCAAGGTGCAGACCTGACGATTTGGCAAGACTAAATTTTAATAAAAGAGCCGCAGTTTAATCATATTCTCGGCATTCCCTTTGAATGCAGTTATCGCTCTCCGTATCCCCTATTAAACCAGGCGGCGTTAATTAGTCACGTGTAGTGCACCTAAGATAATCGGACTTTACTATTGCATATTCACACAGCTAGCATTTTACCTCCCTTCCTCGGATCTTGTTCTTCCTTAAACCTAATCACTATCTCGTACAGTTGCGTATACTTGCGATGACTCCTGTTCCCTCATTTTCTCCCTTGCTATTTTGGCCCCAATGCACTAAATGTTTCTTGCTTAACTCAACAGCCGCACAGTTAATACTTCCATCCGCTTTTAACCTTGTCTGTTCTGTAAAGTGAAATGCTTTTATTTATCTTGCTGGGTGAGTACCTTGGCATCGCATTTTAATGTGTCGAATCTTTTCCGGACACATGCCGTATCCTGTTTGGAATGTTTGACTCGGTATGCTATCGCTACCAGGCAGCAAGTTTTGTCCTTAAGTAGCAAGACACGGCCTTTTTCCTCATCATGCAGGTGTTGCCGGCTATTGTCTTTCATGCCGTAGCCGTAAATCTCAATGTATTTTTCAGTTTCATTCATCGACTCTAACGGACCTCTTCTCTCGCTGCCGTTCAAGTTGGTGAGTCCCATTTATCTATTGACACTTTCACTTATCTTATACGCTTAGTTATCCTGTGGGAAAATGCGACAAAGCGCCCACCATTGTCCGCACGACCCATACCCTAGACCACCTAGCTCCTTCGCTTAAACATGTGTATGGGAATAAAGAACTGTGGTTGGTTGTGGCATAACAACGTCGTATGATTCTGACTGCATACTTACACACTCCTTCGATCAAGGCCACGGTAAAAGTGCCAAAGGAGCGAATTTGCTTTAAAAAAAGAAATCATACGCTTAAAGGCGTCTATTCGCTGCACTGAGAATATTTAGGAAGCGCAATTTGTTTAACGCCAAGAATTCGTAGAGTTGGTGACCGACACATTTTTGTCGGCATAGTATCGGCATATAAATGTGTGTCCACTGCACATTTTCACTCAACCAAATCACAAATCACTCAACATCTCAGTTGAGTGATTTGTGTGGTGGTGGGATGTACAGGCGTGAGAAAAAGTATACAGACCCCGGGATCGCGTGGCGGCATGCATCGACGCGCCATCTACCGACGCGGTGCCTGCTACGGTGCGCATGCGCGTCCGGTCGTATCAGGTGACCTCTCTTGTCTCTCTGTCTGACGGCGTTACGGCGCTCGTAGCCAAAACGACAACTGGGTGTCGCTTTCTTTGCTCCATCGAATCTGTGCCGTTCTTTTACTTAGCGGCTGCGGCGGGACCGGTTCAAGCGCCGGGCTAGCGTCGTTTTTTTAAAATGGTTAATTAGCCTAACTAAGCGTAGCTAGCATCGTATCACCTAATCAAGCCAAGCATATACAAAATTACGTTTTCTCAGCACAGCTTGCTTTTTTTTGTGTTAAGCCAAGTTAAGCTTAGATGAGCCCAGATGAGTCGAGGTAAGTATAGCCAAATCTAATAAGGCATAGCTGATCATGGTATTCCTCATTTAGCCGAGCATAATTAACCTAAATAAGGCATGCCTAACCGTAGCCAGTTAATCCAAGTCGAATTCTCCATGAGCCCAGAGAAGCCAAGCCCAGGAAGATGCTAATTATTCCTTACCAACTCCATACTAATAAGCTCATTTAGGTCTAATCAGTGTTAAGACGAATACTATTTATGCCTCATTAATTAGCCTGAGATCCAACTAAACATACCCTAGATACTGGAATTCATGGAACATAATGACACTAATTATGCATAACTAAGCTAATTAGGTGGCGCCAAGGTAAGTATAGATAAATCCGATTAAGCGTGGTCGATCACGGCATCGCCTAACTAATCGGAGCACAAATCGGCACAGCGGGAGAGCGCGCACCGGGCGCAGATGTTCGGGGAGCGAAGCGGAAGATGAAGAAGAGGACAGACAGAGCGCGTGCTGGTTGAGTTATTGCGTTGCACGCGCAAGAAAGGCAGAGTCCATACTTGACGACGATGTTCTTTGAGAAGTGCCTCTTAATTAGTAATTCATATAGACTCAGCAAAATAATGCGACTTCTCGCGGAATGAGGGCTACTAGATTAATGCCAGATCTCCACCATGCATATTTTTGCTTTAGCTCGAAATGCTGTGGTCAGCGTTTAGATTCATGAAGATACGCCTTCAGTGGTAAAACTATGCTGGGTGATAGAAAAGTAGACCAGTATTGACATAAAGAACTTCTTATGGCAAAATGTTATTCAACATGTCTGCTAGACTTAGCTCATTGTAATATCTCGTTACGACTTTCTTTTTCAGCCACTGCAATCACTTTGAATATGCATACCTCCTCAGCAAGTGCCACCAAGCCATCAAGCATGGTATTATTTTCTCATGCAAATATTTATCGGAATAGCTATAATACGAGCACAGATTCACTACATTTATTTTTCATTTCGTGTTGCGTGCATTAAACGCGCGAGATGAGTTAACACTTTACTGGAACGGACTTGCGGGGTCATTTGTCGCAAGCTTATGATAATAATAATTGCTGGGGTTTGACGTCCCAAAACCGCAATATGATTATGCGAGACGCCGTACTGGCGTGCTCCGGAAATTTCGACCACCTGGGGCTTTTTAACATGCAACTAAATCTAATTCGTCACATGCTCACCAGGCAAGACCTGGAGTGTTAGATATAACTAAATTATTTCCAAATGTTACAATAAAGATCAAGTGAGAACATGATGAATGATCAAACTTTTATTTACATAATATTTACAAGTACAGAGCAGAGGTCCAGCTCAGCACTGGGGAGGAACATTTGTATCCATGCGAACTTTTAAAATAAGCGCCAACCATTTTAAAGCGCAGTAAATTTAGGTACAGGAGTTTCAGCAGCCTAGTGTCAGAGTGCCCATTTCTGACATGGCGGTTAAAACAAATCTGAAAAAAAAGAACAGAAAACAAGAAAGGTAGTAAGCAGACGCTTAAAACACGGCACCTAAAATTTCGTTGCTCGAACTCGAGCGTAGTCTGGTTATTTACCATTATCTAAAGAAAATCCTTATTAAGAGAAAGTTGTACGAACAATCCGGTGCCGAAGTCAATCCCAATATCACTGATCGTCACATTATTACTAAATAGAAGCGGCACTGCAAGAATCGACTGGCATGTCATCTTACCTTCCCTAGGCGATATGTCCGTTACGTATGCCAACTGCGCAGCGATCTGCTTTCTTTTTCTTAAAACATGAAAAGCACGCTCACCTGGGCACATATTCAAAACAAGCTATTACGCTAGTATTGTTCGCAAGGGAGAATTCCTGCTAACCTCAGTGAGGGACATAATATAAGCGATGGCTGCTAGCCAATGGCAAACAGCACACATCGAAAAGCTTTGGAATTTGGGCACCCATCTTATTATACTCTGCATAAATTCCAGCACTGATAGATAAGCTCGTTGTGTGTACACACAATGTCGTGCATTCAAGCGTTAAATATAATTAATGGTATGACGTATAGGAATACATACGTCTTGCTGCTATGGCAAATCAATGCCAATACAATAAAAGTTATCAACATGCTGCATGCACATTTCACAATACACACATTAATCCACCAGAGAAGCAGAAATCATATGCATCGCTCACTGTATGCATGCCGATGAAAGGAAAACACAAAGACACTCAGTCTATTTCTGACTATAGAGAGACAAGCATAGCTTGCTAGTCTATCTCCGTTAAGAACTCAGGTTGGAAGAATCGCGTTCTTGATATCAGCAACATATCCTCATGGCCGCCTTGTTCCCGTTCTGGGATCTCTTTTTAAGTGTTGCTTATGTGTTTCTTATAGTCGCCTCTACCCCTTTATGTTTAGCCCCGCCTCGGTGGTCTAGTGGTTATGGCGCTCAACTGCTGACCCGAAGGTCGCGGGATCGAATCCGGGCCGTGGCGGCTGCATTTTCGATGGAGGCGAAAATGTTTGAGGCCCGTGTACTTAGCTTTAGGTGCACGTTAAAGAACCCCAGGTGGTCGAAATTTCCGGAGCTCTCCACTACGGCGTCTCTCATAATCATATCGTGGTTTTGGGAGGTTAAACCCCAGATATTATATTACCTTTATGTTTATCAAAGCCGTCGGTTTTACACTGTGTTCACTTCGTAGTAATAACAGTGACACGTAACCACAAATTCATTCTTCCCGTGAGTATCACGAACAGTAAATGTTTTCTAACTCTGACCATGCTGGCATAATATGAGCATGGCGCACGCTCATTTGAAAGAAAGGGATGCGTCTTAAGACTTTTGTGATTTCAAAAAGACTGAATACGCTATCCTTAATTTCCATGTTCAGTGTTCAGCCACCTTCTTGCCCCGCCACGGTGGTCTAGTGGTTATGGCGCTCGACTGCTGACCCCAAGGACGCGGGATCGAATCCCGGCCGCGGCGGATGCATTTTCGACGTAGGCGGAGATGTTCGAGGTCTGTGTACTTAGATTTAGGTGCACGTTAAAGAATCCCACCAGGCATGGTCGAAATTTCCGGAGCCCTCCACTACGCCGTTCCTGATAATCATGTCGTGGTTTTGGGACGTTGAACTCCACATATTATTACTAACCACCCTTTTGCTGTGCGGGAGTCATGTACTTAACTTATTTATAAAGTTTAGGCATTTTCTTATTATGAGGCTGTATGGAGGCTCACATGTAGAGCATGCTGACTTGTGGACGTTGTTTTGTACTTCCACATGCAACATGGCGCTCTTTGGACAAACTTTGTCCTTGCGCCACAAAAAGCCTCTAATCACCATCATCATCATACTTCAACATTCACTTGTTCACATCTGTGTTGACAATGAGGAACAAATAATTGATTGCGGTAATCCCGATATGACACAATTTATGCCTACACGACCATACGGTCTATTATCGAATGGATATACAGGGTGTTTCCATATATATACATATAAATGAAGGAAAGAAGTGTTAATTTCTAAGGGCTCGTTTTCTTTGTTATACACAATATTAATGAGCACTAACCAGGGTTGCCACTGACTTTCCAGTGAATGTCGCCAAACGACGAGCAAAAAGTCGCCAAAAGTCGCCATTTTTTTACAAATTTCGCCAAAAAAGTCGCCATTCTAGATATGTGTGGCAAACCTAGTAATAAAAATTTCCACTCACGTATAGCCCCGTAGAATACAGTACCATCCAAGACCCTGAAATTATATTGACGTTTCTCGATGCCAGTCGTATCGCCCGCTTCACTATGGGAGTGCATGGTGCTGCTTTTCCGACTAGCCGCAAGATGTGCGTGGTGGCGCGAGGGTGAATGAATGAAACGCTCATGATATCATGCCATCCCTGTCCGCTCGTTTCAAAGGTAAAAGTGTGGTAAACCCTGGGCGAAAACCGCAAAAGCGTTCTTTGTAGACAGCTTTACGTACCCTTATATAAATAAAAGGATTAAAAGGTTTATTGAAGGTAACACGACAGAATTCTTACAGCAGTCTTGCACCTTTTCATTATGAAATAATATGATACCGGACGCCACCGACCCTTTCTTATAGTCGCCTATATCTACAAGCGTCAATCCGACGCGTTATTAATGATCAGGTAGACAATGTAAAATGTTATATAGCAATTGTTTTCATTGCACACGCTCACCGAGAACAGTAGAAAATGCCTCAATAAATATTCTTTATTGCACAAATAGCCGTGTATCCGCTTCTCTTCGCTATTCCAAAGCAGTCTTTGCGAGCTGAATTTGCGGTACCGCAACAGTGAATAAGTCGCCAAGCGATTCAGAACATTTGGAGCTTTGGCTGAACAAATGGTCGGAACACGTGGCGAACCCATCGTCTAGCCCCTTCAGAAGCGAAACTTTAGAGAAGCTTAAAACACCTAAAGCCATAAACTTATAGACACTGCCGCCTCGCGGTTTGCAAGGCAGTCCGCTGACTTACATTTTGCTAAAATGTCGCTGGGGGACGTTCCAGTACCCACTGCATCTAGATTAATTCAGGAGATAGACACGAGTTACAGGACAGACATACCGAATGACGTGTAATGTGCACATTCTACTCGTGGGTTTAAAACCAAGAAAAATACAGAGAATGTTGCCGCTCATTCATTGGGAAGACACTAATCTTAGGATGCATAACTCAGTGGAGACCTAAGCCGAAAATCGCCAAAAATTCGCCAAGTCGCCATTCATAATTTTAGGTCGCCACGGGTCTCTCAAATTCGCCAATTTGGCGAAAAGTAGCCACCATTGGCAACCCTGGCACTAACAGACAATAATGCCAAGGAAAGTATAGGGGATGTTTTTAGTAGTAAATGTAAGGTAAATGTGAAGAAAGAAAAGTGGACGAAAAGATAGCTTGCCGCGGGCAGGGACCGAACCTGCGACCTTCGAATAACGCGTCCGATGCTCTCCGAGAGCATCGGACGCGTTATATATATATATATATATATATATATATATATATATATATATATATATATATATATATATATATATATATATATGTGTGTGTGTGTGTGTGTATGTATGTATGTATATATATATATATATATATATATATATATATTGCGCTTGATAGCCTGATAGATAGCTTGATAGATAAGTTTAATCATACAAAAAAATTTCACATTCCCTTTAGGGCCAAGTGCATTTCGTTACGTTGTAGAGGGCATTCCAAAATGACCGATCCAATTTTTTGTGCCAACGTATACATGCTGCGCGATGATTTTTTCTGCGTTTAAAGAAAGCCCTCGAAATATGAAATCCCCATCACTCGTAATTACAAATCCTTCCTGGCAAAACATCTGAGCAACTGAGTTAAACAATGAGTAATTGAATAGACAATCGGGCGAAACTTGGTTTCCCCATTGCATTCTCTGACGTCATTCACATCATTCAGCGCAAACTACTGCAAAACGCAATCACTGCTTTTATTTTCTCGAGGAAAACCTAATTCACAAACTCCTTCACTCGCAACACTCTTACACTCTTAGTGCAACCGGCTGTTTCCGACTTAGTGTAAATCGCCGGCATACGTTAGTATAGAGATTGGTGTATACAGCATGCACTATAACACACTTGCGTATTGTTGTTGTGTGCGCGGTTAGAGCCCCCAGAAAAACATCTGAACATCGCGCCGTCCCGCGAATCAACATTTCCAGCCACCTAAATTTAGGTGCTATATAAAGTATGGTTCTCAGGAGTGTTTGCAAGGTGTCATACTGGCTCTACCATTTGAGTGTGGGCAAGAATTAAAGCATAATGGTAACTTTACGCGAGCGGCAATCCCTGTATGTTCATGGACGATGTTCAGGCTATAGTAATTGCGGTTTTTTTTTCTCATTTCTCCCGAAACATTATTTTCTCAATTTTAACAGGCCACCATAATGAACCTATTCAACTGATAAGGCTTCAACGCTGAAGCTGTGAGTGATGTCGTACAATGATCAATAACAGCAGTTAAAACGATGGTGGTGGTGGTGGTGGTGGTGGTGATGTTGCAGCAGGCGGGGTTAGCCTAGCCTGCATGGCCGGCAATTGTTCCGCCTGAGCATCTCCTGAATTGTAGGGGTATGTCACCAAGTGCCGAACAGCCCAGTGTCTCTCAGGAAAACCAACAAAATTCGTTGCACGCTTCTCCTCGTTGCCGCTTGCCCTTCAGGAAAAATGACGTCTTCAAATGTCAGGTGCCTATGACAACATTTTTGCAAGGTGCGGACCATCGCTGCTCTTTCCACATCAAACTGTGGGCAAAGCCAAATAAAATGTTCAATGTCCCCGATGTCACCGCAGAAGGCACAAAACGGGGAAGCGTACCGCCCAGTCTTGAATGACCAAGCCGGGGTGTATGCGGAGCCGGTTCTTACGCGGTACAACAGCGTCGCTTGTTCACGAGAAAGTCCGTTGATTACACATGCTTGGTGTGGAAACTTGTAGATCGCCTTGAAATGATTGCGTATCGCATCTTTGTTGTTCTGGTAAATTTTAGGAGTTCTTACTTTTGGAACAGATGTCCACGCTTCGCATGCAAGGGCATCAGCCTATTCATTGCCTTCAATGCCAACGTGGGATGGGATCCACTGAAACTTTATATTGAAGTTCTTACCAATAAGGTGTTTAATTAGCGCCAGGGATTGCCTGGTGAACTTTTCTTGAGGTAGGCCACGATGCAGTCTTTGTAGCGCCGACTTGGAGTCCGTCAGCACTACAACATCCCGTGCAGAAAAGGATCGCAATTTTCGCAAAGCCGCGGTGATTGCAGCGCTTTCTACCGTTGTGGACGAAACCACACGATCCAGGCGGCCGTGTCGTGTGTAGTCTCTTAAAAGGGCTTTTACCGGTCCTTTCTATTTTTCTGAGTTAACAGTGCAACTGTTCTCATGCTGGGCCTTACGTGATGAGCTCCGCTTCCAAGATACACCCACAGATGGCGTAACTGCCTCGGTCGCAGACGAAGCGGTAGCCGCACAGTGAAATGGGGAAGGGTGGCTCGAGCGTGAATAGGGCCTAAAGTCACTGTAGCAGGGACAGGTGTGGCAGGGGCTGCCAAGCGACCTTTCCCGTTCATCTCTACTCTATGAATAACGTAATCACAGACACCCACACAAAATTACGAAACATCACAGAAAATCACAGAAAATCACAAGGGAGATTTCACACCGGGTGGAACTGGGGTAATTTTCTCATTGGCTAGACCCCTGTCCAAGGAGTGGTATTAACAGCGGTGAAGCCGCGGTCCTGCGTAGTTCTGACACTTACGGTACAATAGGTGTCCGTGGCTGTCTCGTGTCTTACTTTTCTCAAGATCACATGATATTCATGTGCGTTGTGTTCTCATAATGAAGATAACGCTCCTGTGGGCGCAAAATTGATTACAACTAAGAGAAAGTGTGTTTAAAAATGTCTGCGATGTGCAGGAACGGAGCACATGGTAATCAGAGGTGCTTAATGTTTTTCTAATAGTACATAGAGTTATAAAATGCGTACCTTTGGTATACGAGAGGCACGTTGCGAAAGCGACATGCGCTTCACCACCAGTCACCGTAGCCGCCATGACCCCCATCATGGCCCCCACCGTGTCCATGGCCGTAACCATGTTCGTCACCATGGCCGTGTTTGCTCTTGATGATTATGACTTTGCCGTACCCTCCGTGTCCTCCACCGTGACCATGACCATGTCCGTGGCCGTGGCCGTGGCTGTAGTGACCCAGGTAGCCGCCTCCGGGATGAATTTTTTTGATATGGTGAACTGTCTTTACGAGAAACGTAGGACCCTTAATTGCGTGGGTCTTGTAGTCGTGGCCATGGCCATGACCGTGCCCATAACCACCATCGCTGATCTTGTGCACAACAATTCCATGTCCTCCGTGACCGTAGTGGCCATAGCCAGCCGCCGACAGCCGCAATGCGCATAACAACACAACGACGACCTACAAAGAAAGTGATGCAAGTTCAGATGATAAGAATTATAAACATGCACAAACACTTAGCGAGCAATAATAGGCGTCAGCTATACTCTTTTACTTGTATATGAAATCTGCAAAGGCACAATAACTACCTGTCGCTAAGAGCTCCGGGTCTCTTTTGCGATAGCTTGCAGCTTTCGAAATTCAGTTATTTAAAATCCGCTGCCTCTGAAGACGGCAGAGGTGAGCCTGCCACCCACAATATTTCGTACCCCTGCTTAGCTGTATCGCACCTCACAACCTGCGAGGGCACAAATTTAGGCCATTTGGCATTGTTCCTGCATCTATTTTCATCGAGTATTTTCATGTATCTGCCTCGCCACTTGGTGTACCACGTGCAAAGCAACAAAGGTAATGCTATCTTTTTTTTTAAATGGGAAGCATTTCTTAGCGAACCTTTGGCAGTTTGAGCGTTTGTATCTACGTGTCGACTTATCTGTCTAGCCGTCTACGTCAGGGTGCTCTCATGATCGCCTCCTTAACTTGGTGTAGACCAAATTTGGCATGGGAGGCTAAGAGGATTTGACGAATATGACTGTCTGATCATGACACGTATAACGTGAAAATTCTGTCACGCACGCCGTCAAACACTTTCCTCTAGACGCGTGTGGCACATACCCGTATACGACGGGCCACGGTAAGAGGGTATGCGCCACAGGTGGTTCAAAATTTATATCTTCCCATGGACGGCGAGAACAGACATTGGTAATTTAAATACGACAGCGTTAAGAAAAACTGACATCGGCAGCGTTGACTCGACAAATGGAAAGAATAAAAAAATCACACCATCTCCCGCTAAAGGGGATCATGAGGCGATGCGAAGCAGTGTTTCGGCATGTAGAGCTCGCGTTTCAGAGATGGAGTGGTGAGGGGGAAAGGGGAGAGGGGAAGTGGAGAGAGGGATTGGAGAGGGGATGGGAAAGGGGAAGGAGGAAGGAGAGAGGTGATGTGGAGAGAGGGAGGGGAGAGGAGGAGAGATGGGATGGGAGAGTAGGAGTGGAGAGGGGGATGGGAAAGAGAAATGAGAGGGGGAAAGGGAAGGGGAGAGGTGATGTGGAGAGGGAATGGGGAGAGAGGGAGTGGAGTGGGGAAGTGGAGGTTTGCGCATGCGCAGTAAGGGTGGTCACGCCGCACACCACCACCACCGGATTGAACTCCGCTATAAGATGCTTCACATCTAAAATTTGGATCTCAGCAGGAATCGAACGCAAGCATTCTGCGTGGCAATCAGGTATTCTACCACAGAGCCACCCCAGGTCTATAAACTCGTTTGGAAAAACAGCCTATGCAGGTGTAATGGCGGTGCAACGTCAATTGTGGTTGTGGTGCTGGCTATCTAATTTTACAAGAAAGTAATAAACACTACATATGTACTACTCCTACGATACAGGCGTCATGTCAGGTTGGCGTCTGTGGTTCCAGCGTTGGCTCCGCCTTTATAGCAGCCTAATAAACATTACATTTGTATTCCTATGATTCAGCGAGCTGTATTGAAGCGTTGCTCGACCCCGGAGGAACATATTAACGACAGTTACTTATTATATTCAAGTGATTGCACCATAAAGTGCACTTAGTTTCGATAATACTGACGTAAGTACTCTAACGTGGCTGACGTTACGTCGCACCATAAGTTACCCTTTAAACGCCGGTGTTGTCGACGTGCCTGGTAAACCCACGATGTGCACACAGCTACTACAATTACAAAAACACGTCTATCCACCTCGTAACGCTTGGCTCGAAGCCATAGATGCAGCATAGAAGTGCTCGCTGACTGCTTCGCATGAAACCGATTCCCACAACGCGTGGGATCTGCCGAATCTTTTTTTCTTTTAACTCAGCCAGGTCTGTGCAGATGCACATACCAATCTCAGCCTATATGTGGACTATGCGTGTACAAAGAAGACAGAAAATTGAGCAAGTTGGTATTTGTTCATAGCGAATACCAACAACGTAGTATGTACGCGCGCGCTTGTTTGTGCGTGTCAATCGTACGTGCGCATGCACCCCCTCGCTTTGTATTTTGTTATCCTACGTTCCCAATATTAAAGTGAACCGTTAATCGTGTGAGCTATTGAGTCTTATCCTATAACAGTATTACAACTTTCAGCCACAAAAAAAAGCAGACGTTTTGGAGTTCGAACCTACCTGTGAAGTTTACTCGGGGATATTCTCTTATTTTCTGTCAGAGGCGGTGAGGGTGAGGGGGTACGGGGGGGAAGTAGTGTGTATCGACGGAAGGTGGCGTAAAGCCGAACGCCACAGCTACTGAAGTGGGCGGAGCATTTTGATCCGCGCCAGCAACATGATGTCTACGTTTGGATTCTATGGCTTGGGCTCAAATGGTTGGGGTCCACTTCACTGAAGTCACAAAAGTTTTGTGGGCTCCCTAACATTGTGGACGGAACTTCTGAAAATGTACTCATACGCGAAATAGTTCGGTTTGGCGCGTGTTCCTTACCGCTGTGGAAAGTGATGGTTGAACGGCATCCGCGTTACATAGCGTTAACTTTGTCCGCTTAGACGACCATTTATGGGCTAAATTCGCTACAAGTTTCTTAGGCGAGTTGACGGAAGAGCCATAATGAGACGAACGCTCACCTGAAGGCGCAAACTCCATGTAGCGTTTGAGGCACACGTAAATGGCGCGAGTTTCTCACGCGTGCAAAAACGCGAAGTGACAGTGTAAAGTAAACCAAGCGTCCTGTCTCAAAGATCTTCCTGTAGAAAATCAAGGAGTATTCTTTTTTATTTTTAGCGCAGAAATCACCGACGCAACTGTGGGAATACATTCGTTCGCGGTAGCATTCCCCCCGTTCGGCTCTGTAGCCTTCACTTCATTGCCAAGAAAAGTTGTCCGCGAGTATAGGAGTATACCAGCCTTGTGACCGCAATAAAAATTAGTGCTGCATTTTCGATTGTGCTAAAAAAATCGCATTTTATGGGATTGAAGCGTTAATCGTTCTCATTTGCGCAATCGTTTCTCGCATTATGACGAAGTCCGAGCAGTCAGTATTCCCGAGTCGCCGACCGTACCTTATCGTAAGAAATAACACGAAGTTCTTCGAATATCCCATTGCTAATGTCGATGTGGGCAGAGCGTCCTCGATGTGGAGTACTCTTGATTGTCCCGTCCACTTCCAGATGCAGTTTAAGGCCGCGTTCAGCAATAAATGTTCCGCAAAATGAGGCCCTATACAGCAGTTTTCCCCGAGTATCAGGCACTTATACAATAGTAGTTTCTTGTGTCCAATGCAAGCGCCAGATTCAATTTCGGGAACTGAAAACACAACTTGAAGGTAAGTGTAACTGGTAGCGAAGCCTCCATAGGAGAAGAGTGGCAAGTTGGGCGAGTTGGTAATGATGCATTATGTAACTGCGCAAAAAACGGACGGGAACACAAGAGGAGATAAAAGCATAAACCGGCGATTTATTGCACAAACTGAAGATTTATTGCATAGAAGCCCATACGTTCCGAAAATGGCCGCTCATCTGCTCATGGGGCTTAGCACCATTTATGTGAGGAGGGAATTTTTCCGGCGCAACAAAAAAAAAAGAAAATAAAGCAGATCTGACGCAATATGCAGCAAAAAAAACTGACATCATTTTCGAAGCACTAGTGCGAAATTTGACCTAAAAATAGTCTTCGTAGGCAACTGATCGCTAAGGACTAGCGCAAAGGCGAGCCGGCGAGTCCTTGGCGAGTGCGCTTCATGTCAACGCCAGCTAAAATATCGACTCATGACTAGACAGTGATCTGTAAGTGCACTGCTGTTTTTTTCGCCTTGGTTTTACTAGGCCACTCATTCTTGGAACTTTTACTGTGTGCTCGGGGCATCTTCCGCAGCTGGACTAAAGCGAGCAGCTCTCATATTTGCAGCGTTCTTTATTTGTTTCGCAGATACGCAGGTGTCTTAAAGTGCACATTGCTTGTGTGCATCGCGTGGTTCAGTTCTTAGAAGAATAAATGACGCCTAGTCACCCCAAAAATATGACATTACAATTTTATTCAATGCTCACAATAACGCGATTTTGCAATTTTGTTCCAGTGCACACAATGAGCAACAAGTGTGGCAATAAGTGCAAAAAAGTGCGTAGACACTACGTGCACTATGTTTTGCCTTACACTCCAATTAATTAACGTTACGCGTGACATATAAAGGTATGCAAATTGCAGCGCGATAGCAGCTTAGCGATCTGCTAACCGATAACAGGAGTAATAGTGGGCCCTGCGTCTTCACGAAGGAAACCGGGCCGCAGAAATACTGATTCATGAAAATCCAGAGAGCACACTACTCCGAACCGTTGCCCCAGTGTCTTATCTAGAAGACGTGGGTCGCCAGGCGTACGTACATGTATTGCCATTGCATCCTCGCACAGCACATCGTTTCCGCGGGTACCGAGGCAAGCATTTGGCGTTAAATGTTATCCGCCTCGTCTCGTTGCCCGTTGGACGCCGTAATCAACACGTACATCAATGATGAGACGCACCTCACAAATCCGCGCACAGGAAAAATTCAATTCTCACCACAATACTTCATAGAACGCGTGCAAGTGCGGAACACCAAACCAAGTGAGGGAGCGTGACGTCCCAGACGAACTCTACGAGCGCTCCTTACCAAACACCGCAGGTGCTGCACAGCATAATAATGGCGCCTCTCTTCAGAGGACGCTAATGAAAATGTTTTTCGCAATAACAAACACTATCATGAATTCTTTGCACATTGCACCTACATAATATTGTTCGGGAAATAAATGTCATTTGTAAAACATACAGATTGCTTCTCCCTTGAATAAAACTTCGTTTTTCGCTATTAGTGGTTTTTCTCCCCACACCTAGTCGCGCTTCAGCCGCAGCACCTGTAACTACCTTTGCTGATATCCTGGACAATAGGTTCATAACCGCTTTTCGCCCGAAGCTTCGCGACCCATTAGGATCGACCTTGCCTTGGTTGCCATGCTTTCACACCACATAATCGACGGCTAGCAGCGGCGACGTCACAAGATATTGATAATTTGGTTGAAATCGAGAGAACAAGAAAGTAGCCAAAAAATAGCCAAGTAGCCAAGACGTTGTCTTCTGTCGCCACCGGCCTAAAGGTGTAGCCAAATTGGCGCAAAGTAGCCAAACCTGGCAGCCCTGCTCCCTATTCGAATTTCGCTGATCATCCCTCCGTATTTCCTCCTTGTAAATTATCCTCTGTAAAGATCATAACGGATCTAAAAACATATTGAGTACAATGGTTATCTTCTTGGAGTGCGTTTTATTATCTCTCTTTCTTGGAGTGCGCTAAAATTTGACACATTGAAATAACAAATTGAATATATTTTCCCATTCCGTTCATTCCTGGAATCTAATAGCGATTATATGAAGTAATGAATATTTTTTTTTACATTCTTCGATTACGTCGCTGACTGAACGCGATCAAGCGAGGAATAATAGTAATCACATCCACTGCGAACATAGCGTACTAGAGCACGTTGTATCAGTCTTGTTTGCGTTAATTGAATGTATAACGCAGAAAGCTGGACCAAAAGTAGGGTCGGCTAATGCAAAATTATAGATATGAAAAAAAGTGATCATGAAAAGGAAAACGAACACTGCGTCACACGTAGGCAACCAGACTCTTCCAAGACTTTCTTTATAGCATATTACGTAATAATGGTTCCACCTGCCCCTACATGTCGACATAGAGATACGTAGTGTTCTTGTTTTAGATTCTTGATGTGGACGCAATGGCACGCGCAAATATTAATTCACCGATGAGACTGTCTTTCTGCGGGTCGAATGATAACACATGAACGCATATTTTCCGAAAACTATCTCTTTGAGAAAGAAAGTCATAGACGTGCCCAATGTTCTCTTTTTGCTGTTGATAAAGCATGCTTTGTAATGCGTACTGTAATAAGAAGAATCTTCTTATGTACGCCAGTCCGCGATGTAAAATTGTACAACAATAATGACAAGACTGATGTGCAATATTTGCTAGCAGTTCACAAAATTATTGGCATTCGATTCTCATCACTCATGGAAGTATTTTATTCTTATCCCATTCGATTCGCTCTAGGCGCTAAACGCTAATATTTGATTGAGTCTCAAATATACTGTGCGCGCGCCTCTAAATATTTTCTGGTCACAAGCACAACAATGAACTTCAGCGTAGTTTGCTTCTGCAGGTCAAGAGAGACATTACCAAGAATCCCATTTCATTTTTTTAAATTGTGCAATAGTGAACATTTCGCCTGGGTCATTGTCTAATGGAAAAAGAGATGGAAACAAAATTACATTATCGGGGTACTTCGATTTCTACAAGGCATGGTATTTTCATGAAGCTGCATTGACATCGACAGAACGGACGACGTACTTGTTATTCAGAGAAGTACGCTCTATTCACAGCAACTTGCCTCGTAAAACGGAGTGCACTCGATGGCTGTGTATGCAAGAAAAAAGGTCACTTCTTTCAGGAAAAATGCGGAATGACGCCCTAAATTCCATGGTATGCTAGTCACTCGCAGATTTCAAAAAAAGAATATATGCATATAACACGGTCAGTGCTGTGCACTAGAAATAGGAGAGAATGGCACTCCAGTCTGGAGGACACGCAGCAACCGTAAAATGTAGCTATGTAAAGAGGCACCTGCACTAACATCACTAGAATAAGTTCACTCGTTTAATGTGCGTATTAGCATGCAAAAAGCATGTCAGACGCGCAAGCGGCAGCGTGTTCACTTTTTAAAATATCATTGCGCGTAAATTACACTTGCTTAGAAGACAGAAATCACACAGTGCTACTGTACTGGAAGATTACTGCAAAAACCAGCAGAACAACACATATTGCACTTTTCTACGTCTTAATCGACCTTTCTCTGCTCTAATCATGACAGAGCATGGGGAGAACACCACGTTACAACGGTACTTGTTCTTGCAAAACAAGTTTCTGGTGCTTGCTAAAGCTTATACTGGCAAGTAGGAACCATATCGTAGTATGTTATGATTACGCAAAACAGCATGTTCGTGGGCTTACTCTATGAATTTCCTATAAACATGTACTAGCGCTAGCATTTGTTTAACAGTAATGACACCACTGCGAACTTTGACACAACTGTGTACAAGTGAACAATAAGCAGCGATGCTTCTTTACCTTAGTGTTCACTTGGTGCGCCGACAGGTGTAAATATCGTTAAAATCGCTTCACATGAACCGGCCACCTTAATTTGTAACACCTTACCAGAACACAGCCTGACGTAGACATGCCGTTGTCTCCCCACAGCCGCTAGCCTTGAACAACCTGCGCCGTCTGCTTATATACCAAAGCCAAAGGCTGTGATTTATCTCAGCGGTGAGGGGAGCTCTTTTTACATGTTCAAAGAGGGCGAGTGTGGGTACTGCTCGTAACACGACGGGTAACATCGGCGGTAAGTATGGGAGCGAGCGAACGCTCCGAACTCGAGCACAGGCAAACAACAATATGGAGCGGACACACTCTTTTTTTTTTTTTTTTGCTGGTGACTTTTCGGTGCCAGCTAGCGGCCGAGAATGGCAGATAAAAAACATGCCGAAGGCGGCTTCCCTCTCGGTTCTTTGACTCTTAAAAAAACAGCGCTCCCTTTTGACCACGCAGCAAAAGGACGTGCCGCGCCAGCGACTGCTCCACTTTCCCCGCCGGTGCATGTCACGGCGGGCGCGGGTAGAGTTCAACGTAAGAGAGCGCGTGACAGAGGGAGGCTAGAGAGAGTCAAGAGCTGAGAAGCCTGCCGCAAGATGAGACACTAGGGAGTCTGGTGTGTAATTATATTGAAACCAAGCGCACCCTCGATGACGTCTGTATGCCGAGATACTGCACTCCCTTCTTCGCTTGCATTTATTGGCACGTTCTTTTTGAGCGAGCCTTCATCACAGGGTGCGTACTTTTCGCAAGTGCTTCCATTTGTTCTGCGCGAAACGAAAAAAAAAGAAGTAAGAATGAAGAACGCTCCCCAGGTCCGCTCTTCTCCGGCAATTGCAGCTCTTGCGCGATAAAAGGATGTTGGCAGTGATGTCAGGGGCGCTCATCTCTTCGTAGAGAAAAACTAAGACGCTACGCAAGTGTATTATCGTAAGACCCAACGCTGTACCCGTCTTCGCGCTCTAGCAGGCACCTATTACGTCCCCGCTCTGCGAAAGCAAAAAGAAAAGAAAGAAAAGGGAAACTATATACGGCAAAGAGCGTGTGGAACTCGCAAATACGTGTTTAGCCTCAAGGGATCAGCGCGACAGAGTCTCACGTGGCAAGATACAGGTACGATAACAATATTTTTTCGCATCTCAAGAGCTTTTTTTATTATCGAGACATCAGTTGGCTATGTGTAGGGCTCCGTGTTTTCGGAGTTTACTTTTCTTGAAATTCAGAGGATGTTTTTCGGAGTTTAAAATCCGGCGTTTATCGGACTTTTGTCCCAATTCTCCGCAATTCGGAGTTTAATTTGCATTATTGCCAATATTCCGAAATATCGATTAAATGATATCTGAACACGAAAACATCAGATCACACGAAGCGTATTTAAATGTCTAGAAGATTTGAACGCAAAAACACATATACACACAAGCACAAATACATTCATACAAAACACCTATGTTTAGGCGTATTACAGCTTGAATATTGTTGTAATAGGCGCAAGCATACTTTACGAGGTTGCTGTCACTTATGGAAAAGCGCTTTTTTTATTGATAATTATCAGCTTTGAAAATGCCCTTTCAACGTTTGCGCTATAGAAGCAGGGAGAGCCAGCAGACTACATGCGTAGTGAGAATGCACTGGCAACTGGACAGTGTGAAGCATCTAAAACGACAGGGGTTCAACAATGTTACTGACATCATAGCCCTTATAGTTCGCAAAATTGCTCATGAGCTAGCTCATATATCGTCAGTTTCCAGAACACTAACTTCAAAATTGGCGCATAGGTTTCGAACGAGCGGGGTAGCTCATGCTTCACATTTGGATTCACAATTTGAAAGCTGTACCAAAACGATTCACAGGTGTACTACAGTGCATCGCAAAGGTTTCTCCCTCTCAACTGTCTGTTTGCACTTTTCCGTCACAGCATGCAGTGTAGTATCCATGAAGGTCTGCGACAGTCGCTGAGCGGCCATTCTCGTTAAAGAGATCCAACAGACTTGCGGCATCTTATTTGAAGACCTCAGGTGGGTCACGCCATTTACTGAGGAGCTCGTGCAAACGAACCCCCAGTATGGGGGTTAATCATTCAGAGCACAGCAAAGTACACGAAATCTTTCTCTAAGTGGTTGTTTATTTAAGAAGGAGTGAAGAGAAACGTGCAGACTCGTAACTGTCTCTCCTTGCGAGGACACCTCAACAAGTCGGCCCGAGGTTGGGGAAAGGGGAATGAAGGGAGAGTGAGAATAGAAGAAGAGGAAAAAAACTGAAAACCTCGGCCTAATCAGCACGTCGTGCACAACTTCAGGAGACAAAAGAAGAGTTTTGAGCTTCTCACACGTCATTCCCTTGGCGGCGTCGCTTCTCAAGAAAGAAAAAAGAAAGGGAACGCCGATAGTCTAGAACGTCTTCTAAAGAAAAAGAGAACCACCTATATGGACATACAGTCTTCAGCAACTTGATGGTCATGCCCTTGCCCATGGCCATGCACACAAGAGAAAACTTACGGTGCAGCTCCCGGGGACCGTATATTCGATGCCGTCCGGCGCTCCCGGGGTCCCTACATACGTTGACGTCTCTCGCTCCGTGCGCGTCAAGCCCGTTGTTAAATGTTCGATGGGTACGGTCTACGAGATACTGTTGACGTGAGGTAAAGTTTATATCGGACAAACCGGCCGATGTATCAGTAGCCGCTTAGGACATGCCCTTTCGATAAAGAACGGAAGAGAGTCATATTGGCTGCCGAAATCGGAGTTTATCGGATAAATCCGAATTGTCCAAAATTTTACTAGCGAGTGTTTATCAGATTTTTCACACGAAAATGTTTCATGCCAGGGTCCACCAAGACCTTAGTGATGTATTTCTGTCACGGCTATGACGTTGACAAAATGGACGCTAACGGATGTCAAAGAAAAAACTTCAAGGAAAGTTTCCCCTTGTGATTCGAACCTACGACATCTTGCCCCGCGCCGATAAACGCCCGGCGCTCTACCCATTAAGCTACCAAGGCAGATGAACAACGCTCCACAAAGGCGCCTTATATCTCTCACGCATTCTCTCTCGCGCGGTGCTCTCTGTTGGCGGGGTTGGGCTGGGTGGGGCGGTGCCACCGTCTGTGAGCGGTGAACGGAGGTATTGCGGCATGACTAGCGCCGATAGAGAACGCTTCGGCGACGACGCAGTTAAAGCATGGCCTCCAAGATTGCGCGCCGGTGCGCAATCTCGGAGGCTATGGTTAAATTGTCTCGATACCAGCGAAAAACACTGGCCGGGCCAGCACAGGGTAGTCGCTGTAGACGTAGCAACGTTCTTTGCCTTTCTCTTCGTGTTAGCGCCTGACGGCTCGTTTTCGGAGTAGTGCAGCTTATACATGCTTCCAACGGTGTTTCGCCGCCGACGCCTTCGAGTGCGATAGCACCCACTGATGAAGCTGCTGCAGTACGCGCTGCAGAAAAGCAACGATGTCGACGAGCGACGGCCTTGGTGGAGCGAGACAGATGCCAGCGGGATGTGGAACGCCTTCGCACGTTCGCGGCTCAAGCTACGAACCTCTGCCTGCCGTGTTACTGAAGCACAGTGGGGTAGTGTATGCATGAGCACAGGCTTAGGTTACCCTATTACTCGGGAGCGTATACCGTGCAGTTTCTCTCCTTAATTAACGACGCTTTGAAGAAGAGCATATCGGGCACTAGTGTTTATTACGTGCACGTTGGTTCACCTTTGCGCTGCACTCACAATACGCTGTGTCCAGACATATGTGAACGCCCCGCCACGGTGGTCTAGTGGTTATGGCGCTCGACTGCTGACCCGAAGGTCGCGGGACCGAATCGCGGCCGCGGCGGCCGCATTTTCGATGGAGGCGAAAATGTTTGAGGCCCGTGTAATTAGGTTTAGGTGCACGTGAAAGAACCCCAGGTGGTCGAAAATTCCGGAGCCCTCCACTACAGCGTCTCTCATAATCATATCCTGGTTTTGGGACGTTAACTCCCAGATATGATTATTCTTAGGCATATGTGAACTTCAGCTTCCACAACACTTAAATCATGATCACGGGCGTTAGCCATCGCGTAGGAGATGTGCCCCTAGGCGTCAACGTGGGTGCAGCCACGTCAGACGCTGCCATAGCTGCCAAACAACAATAGAAGTTGTACAAGCTCGCATATATTACTACACAATGAACACTATTTCTGTGAAGATACGTATAAGATACGAATCGGTATAACACTTTCGTGTTATACCGATTCCTATGACGGTCGGATCAGCCATGTTCTTTTTTTTCGGACTTATCCGAAAACACGGATTCCTAGCTATGTGCTAAGCGTATCGTGGCTGCATTCACTGAACTACAATTCCTGTTTTAAGCGTTTGACCGCAATTAAAGTTCTGCTGATTTACGTCCCGAAACCATAACTTGGTATTAGGGGGACTACAGAACAAATATGATGAACAGCGGTTCTTTAACGTGCACATAAATATACCGACACGAGCGTTTTTGCATTTCATCCCCAAAGAAATGCGGCTGGCACTGGCGAGTTCGAATCCTCTAGCTCGGCAGTGCAATGCCACAACCATTTAGGCTCTTGATGGAGGTCACCGCAACTTACCCGAATCACCTACAAGTAGTATGCACATGAATGGGTTCGGGAACCGGACGCGGACCATTGGGCAGCAGCGTTCCGTATACCCTCTTGCTGCTCTTTCTTGCAGCTGGAGCGTCTACAACCTCGTCGTAGTTGCCGACGGCGCGCAAAACGCTGCTTCTCCACGCAAACTTGAAACTTCGTGTTCCTTGGACCCTTCTTACGTACTTGAAGCCTGCAATGGAATGACTGTCAGCAGGCTACTGTCGAGCAAGTCCGCGCCGAAGTCGCTATCGTTTGGAAACGCCACTGTATCAAATGTTTCACTCAAAATATAAAGCAAATTTCCTATTAAATTGACGTTAGTTGAAATCGCAGAGTAGATGCCCTTTCATACGTAGCATGTTCCTACCCTGAAAAAGAGAACGACCCAAAGAGTAATTGGCTTTCGAAAGCAGGCATATGTGCCCCCTTCGGTTGCTCTGGAATCCGCCACATGCGGCCTGCGTAGCCAAGCAGCTTAGTTCAGAGGAAGTCTGACTATACTGTGCGGCATATAACAAGAAAAGGATCAGCCAATACGCCACAATAAAGTGAATCGTATCCTCCGATCTGTACCTCTTTGAGCGACACAGGACATCAAACTTTTTGTGCCCATGGCCAAGCTACCCTAACCTAAGGAACTTTGTATTTTGTTGACGTACGTCCAACACTGATGTGTTGGACGTGTGTCAACATATTTCAGTGGTACTGCACGAGGCCCACAGGCAGATCAAGTGCTGCCTTCGATCGTCAGGCTATACCATCCTATAACTACAGCCCATCAACCCCCGCTACAAACATGATTTGTTACCTAGCTACTACAGTTTCCAGTCGGGCTCGCCGTCAGAGTCGTAATCCCAATATTTTATTTTCTATCTAGCTTAAAAAGTAAGCACATATATTAGAAACGAAAATATAGGTTTCGTTAACTACGGTGCCAGAGTAATATTCCTCGTATTCTGCATTGTCAAATTGTCATTTTCTCTCAAATTATACATTTACGCTGAGTCGGCCTGAGGCGAAGTTGGGAACACATCCTGGCTCAGCTTTTAAGACTGCCTATCCTCCAATGAAAGAAGGATGAACCTTTCCCTTCTCTTTCTTTCCGATATTGTTTCAGAACTATTGTCCAAACTCTATTTGGGAAAATGAAAACCTGACATCACACCAGTAATAAACGAGTCCAACTGTAAATTTATTTGTCTTTTTTCAACATAATGATGGCACGTTAATGCGCTTTTGCACCAATGCTATTTAAGTAATTAGCATACGTGGTAGCGATTTTCCAAGGAGCCCATACTTTGAAAAGAATGGCGGTTCAAGGGCCATTCATGAAGCCTACAAGTTAGGAGGGGACACTACTGGTGAAAAAAAAAAAACGAGACGGAAGCGAACGCGCTAAAGAGCCCGTGTCGCAGAAATACCGGTGTCGGCATTAGCGCAGCATCCGTGACGCCGACACGCGAATTTCTGCGACACAAGCAGTTTTGCGCTTCCGCGTTAAATCTGGCGAGCGTTTGAGCTCAGTCCGGCGTTAACATCCGATGGTAGCAATACCGACGTGTCTATGCGATGACGGCACGTTTCAATGTGAATAAAGTGATCTCGCCCACACCAATAAAATTCAGAGCCCTTGCCCTAGGTGAAGATGGAAGACGAGCGAAGCTCCATGGTTGTTTTGTTTAATCATATTTCAAATTTTCTCTCTTGACATAGCCATTCCCATAGCAACGTCATCAGTTGCCCCTTTATACCATACTGGTCACTGCCGTGGGTCAAGCGATGTATGCATATAAATGGGAGACGTGGCGACACCAGTCTTTCTGCCACGACATTTATTTTTGGGAGGTTCTCCCCTTACAAAAATGGATTTAGGCATTCTGTAGAGTGTCTGTAGGTTTCTTGTAAACTAGTTTGCCTTTATGTAGATTTAGCATTTTGTCTAAACAGAATCAATTGACAATGTATAGATAAAAGTTGACAAATTGCATGTTACTTTTTGTTTAATTGTATCCTATAGGTTGTGTATAAACAAAAGTCTAAAAAGCGTATGTTATATTTTGTCTAATTGTGTTCTATAGATTATCTATTAACAAAAATTTTCTTTTTTTTCTATTTTCAGTCATATACAATCTATAGACAGAAGACAATTTGGTATAATTTATTTTTTGTCTAAATACCGACTATAAATTCTCTATAAACAAAAATCAATAAGTTGTCTAATTTTATTTGTCTAAGCTTAGTCTATTGAAGATATATAAGCAAAAGCCAATAAGTTTTTATTACTTGTATTTGTCTAATCCCAGGCTGTCTATAAAAATGTCTGATTACTTGTTTGTTTTGATTTTAATACATAATCTATAGACTGTGTAAGACCGAAGTTAAGATGGGTTTATTTCATTTTCTTCTGATTTATAATGATTTTCATTGAAATTTTAACAGATGTGTGTGTATTTTACGCAATTTTTCTACCTTTTCGTTTAACTTTTACTAAGCACCCCTTACTCAATGCCCCATCGGGCCCTGTACGCTAGATGTCAAACAAACTAACAAACAAATGCAGGCCATTGTGAGAGGACTTCATCTCTTCATTTTGATTTTTCCTTCCCATTGTGAAGCATGTTGTCGCTTGCATACTGAGCACGCCTACGTGCGCTGGTTCCTTACATCTGACTCTCCTGGGAGCAACGATGCTATAAAAACGCATCGGAAGCTCGTGAGTTTTGTCTTGTAAAAGGTGGGACGTTTAACGAACACGGTAATGAAAAAAAAAACTAAAATAACTGCAAGGACTGTGTGTTTCTTTCCGCCTTCGTTGCTACAATGCAAAGAACAACGTATTTCGTGGAATAGTAGAAAGCGCAGCTTCGAAGCGGGACAATGGGCACACAGTGAACACAGGACAACAGCTGTTTTTCAAGGCACAAATAGCAGGGCCCACTGCAGTGCTTCTATTTTTGTTACTATTCAGCATACAGTATTTCACCATTCTTTTCCTGTACGACCCATCTTGCCCAGAAACAAATTTTGTTAAAGCTATTTTGTAAATTAGCGGTAGCCCTTCGCTAGCTCATTATTATTTGTTCATTTTCACGATGTTTCCAAAACGTAATATGTTAATTAAGATGTTGTTCAACAAATATGCATTTTCTCTCTTTTCATCACGACGATGTGCATTGTAAACTTAAAGCGTGTTTCAGAAGGCGATTTCAAATTGATAATGTGCGTACGCACTTGCTTACATATCCCGCTTAGAATATATTAATTTAAATTATCAGCGAACATCAATAACAAAGAAGTTGCAGCTGAATCGCCCTAAGCGCGAGGCATCGATGATGACACTGGCTCGGTGCAAATTACGAAGATATATCAATTGGCACCACGAAAACTGGCTGTGAAAGACTCAGGAGCCCTACGTGCTTGTGATCACACACACGAGCATCTTTAGTCAGTCGTGAAGACAGCAGCTGCTACAGATAGTAGTAAAACGGACCTTTCGTGTACATATCCTGTATATGTTTAAACAGCATGCACTGGAAATAGAATTGAAGAATCTCTCAGACGCGCTGGACACATCAGCCTCCCCACTAATGAGTTGCTTTTTCATTCAGGCACTGCCGCTGGATCGCGAAGGTGTGCGAGCGAACACAATAAAGAAGGGGAGAAGAGCGCGGACCGGTGCGCCAAACGAACGGAAGAGGGCGCGCGGCTGCAACTCAGTTCAATCTGGTTCAATTCGCCCGCCGAGCGAGAACCAATCAGTTCAAACCAGAGCGCGCGCAAGCGCAGGCGCGATGATGGTTAGGCCATATTAGGCCATTCAGGGTCGTTGAAAAAAAAGCTCTCGCAGCGTAGACAGTGTCTGTAATGCCGCAATAAGTTTGTTTCGCGCATGTATTTTTACCGCGTTTTTTAATATTACGTGCGGTTATCGTCGCTGGAAGTCGTGGAATGGACACGTACTTACATCGCTTGCCGGGACGGTCGCATTTGTTTGACAGGGAATTGTTGGCGGCCATGTGTTGTCGTAGCCCCAACGAACGCGAAGCTTTGATCAAGATCACAATGATGGGACCGTCGCCACAGTGAATGTCACACTTCGGTGAGATCAAGAACGTTGCCAAATCGCATGACTGTGCATGACGACATTATGTAGGTAGGATTGCCCGCGCGGCGAGTTGCCACGGTAGAGGTGGTAAGCAAGAGGAAGTGTTTGATACGAAAGTATGCGTTTTGCTAGTGTCTCTGACTTCTGTGGTATTCGTTATACAGTTCTACGGAGCGGTTGCCATGTGTGTTGATTGCAGCTGAAGAATACGCGTTGCATTACGCGATGCAGGCCTTGGTTCTTGCGCCGTTCTTCCTTGGCTGTATACAGTGCGAGATCGTTGCATGAAGCGAGATGCACATGCTTTGTCACCATAAAAATGGTTCTTCTTTGAAACATACTGGTTGCCCCGTACCTTTTCTATGATGGAAATGCAGCAGAAGTTATCGTTCAGTAAGTATGGCTATAGTGAACTAACGTGCAAATCGACTTTATAGAAGTAGACGGGTGTGCTGATAGAGAGACACATGTACGCACACGACGCTGTCATGCATACGCCATGCGACTGAGAGGCTGTGTCTGCAGTTGCGTCGCCATCTACACGGTGCTGCGCTCGTTTTTGCAAAGAATGGACGTAATTGCTTTATAGTGAGGGTTTTAGTCTCGATGCGTTCAAGTCGCGGCTCGTAGCACTTAGATATGTACAGACACAACCAAATCTATCGATTTCCAAAGGAAAGCGTAACGGACTTTAATTGTTGTTTTAACTGTAGTGTAGTAACAATACCCTAAATTGAAATGGAATAAAGTCAACGAAAAATCACCCTTTCTGTTGATGGTACCTGAACGCCCGACGCTCTACCGATTGAGCTACGGCGGAAATCGCTTCGCCGTGCACTTCGCTGGGTATTTATGTATGTGTAATCCCTGGTAGTGTTAGGCAGCGCCACTCGTAGTCAAGGCGGTGAGTGTGGAGCACTCTTTTTTGCCAGAGAGCGTCAAGTGGCACGTGATCTTTCCATAAGGCGGCCGCTGACCGACAAAACGTCGCATGCGAACTTGAGGCATTAAGTCAGCCGGAGCGAGGCCCTCGACGTGAATGAACAAAAGAAGGGGAATTTTCGAGGGCCTCGTTTCTTTTTTATACACAACCAAAAGAATTGAAAAGATCTTCTTCATGTGTAGATTCAGCGATGGCCTCACCCCGGCAGCCTTAATGCCTCAAGTTGGCATGGGAGGGTTTATTGTTCAGCTGCTGCCTGGTGCTCCGATCAAGTGCCCCGTGGTGCCCTTTGGCAAAAATTAATGTTCCAAACACGCCGCAAGGGCTACGTGCGGCGCTGGGTGAGGCTCCTAGGGATTACACATACATAACTACCCAACAAAGTGAACGGGGAAGCACCAGACGCGTAATTAGACATGCATGGCTTGTTCACACTGCCAGCTACTGGACGAATTGGCACAGAAAAAGACGCACACAGGGTGAAGCTTTTTCTGTGTCACTTCGTCCAGTTCTTGGCAGCGCGAATCCATAGCAGCTTTACTTGCGTAATTAGAAGGTTGTGGATTCAGATACCACCGAGAGAAAGGGTGATTTTTCGTCCACTTTAATCGATTTCAACTTACTGCACTACAGTTAAAACGACTATTAATGTCGCCTATGCTTTCGCTGGCCTAATTGTCTGTTCGATTAACTTTGTTGTGTCTGACAAAGAAACGAGGCCCTCGAACAAATTACCCTTCTCTCGTTCATTAGGCTTGTACAGGAGGCTCACTGGAAGGCAATTCATTTGTTTGACACACGTTATGTACTGGTATTAACAGTAATTAGTACACATACACAACTACAAACTTAATTCATTCGAAGTAGCACACAACGTATATGTAAGCTATCGTTGGTGGATGTGAGTTTTAGTTCAATTAAACTTGTTAAGCGAGTGCATGCTCTCCTTGTTGCTGTATTTGCGTGAGAACACCTGGGACAATTATTCGTCCTGCCACTCCATATTTACTGTGTTTGATGAACCATGCATCGTCTGTCTAGTAAAAATTCTTTTGACAGAGAAGTAGCATCGTTGCATTGTGTGCAAAAATGAGTCGCAGTTTATTTTTCGCGCATGTTCTGTCGTAAGTATGTATATTTTTGTATCTTTTTCTGATTAAAGCTCAGTTGTAAGTCCGCGCTTGTGCTGACTTACAACAAGTTTATTAGGACACATTTATACATTAGCTATGGACTAGTCTACAGAAATTGCCTCTAGGCAATCTGTCGACCAGTCTATTTGGTGAGGCCATAAGTCCGTAGACAATCTATATACTGGGTCATAGGACTAGAATATGAATAGTCTATAGACATTTATATTTGAATATTTTATAGACAAAAGTGAACCAAAGTAAATTTGTATAAGGCTATACACATTTGTCTATAGACAATCTGCAGGCATTGGTCTAAAAGCATGAACTTTTATTAATCTATATCAGACCTTCTATAGCCAATCTTCGAGAAACTGAGATACTGAGGATCCTGGTGGGCAATGCGTTTGCTCTTAGCGTCGTTGGTCCGGTCTTCGTTCGTCAGCCTAGCCTGGTGGCGTCGAGTGGACACACGTTTCTGTGGCCGCTGGTGCTCAAAATGGTCGCGCGGCGTACTCACACCACATCTAGGAGGTGGCGCAAACCCGCGCAGTGGTTCATTGTAAAACTTCATTATACTATTCTAATAATGAATGGGTGGGGTCCCTAGTCTGTCTGGAATAACACTGGCTTGGTCCTCGGTCCTTGCACGGGCCACCAGGGCCTCTTGTGCCTCCTGGTCCGGGCTGACTGTGCCGCTTCCCACCTATCTCTACTGAAATAATAGAAGACATCTGTTTTGGATGTATTGTTCTGGTACTCTCATGCAATGTGGTAGACTGTAGCTATGTTAGTGTTGCATAGCCTGCATGTTGGGGAGGGTTACTTGTCCAGGTCGATTTTGGAGAGTATGTGTGGATTGCGGGATCCTACGGTTTTTAAGGGTTTTTACCAACCATTCTGCCCACCTTCCGCCAGGCTTCTGCCCCGCATCTAAGACAGCGATACCTGCTTGGTGCTTCATTCGACCGGAAGTGCACCTCAGCGTTCCGGGAATCAGAAAAAAAAATATGAGCTCTCATCACCAGTGCTGAAACAGCTATCTCTTATTCTTTTGCGCGAGAAGTACGCTGATCACGCGCATATTTATACCGATGGATCAGCTACCCTCCAGAGTTCGTCCAGAGCAGTGGTCGTCCCAGCAAGAGCTATTACCATCAGTTTCAAGACAAACCAGCCAACGACATCGACGGCAGCAGAACTTGCCGCTCCTTGTGCTGCACTTTGTGTAGTCAACTACGAACAATCTCAACGATGGTCAATCTTCAATGATTCAAAGGCAGCCCTGTGGCACGAACCATACGAGCTGTTGGTCTTCGAGGTTAGTTTCTCGTCCATACTTTGTTAGAGAAAGGACACCACGTGGCATTTCAGTGGCTGCCAAGTCACTGCGGCGTGATAGGCAATGAACACGCCGACAATGCTGCTCGATCAGCTCTTCAAGGTGACAGGCTCGAGACAATACCCCTATCAAGGACCGATGCTGCTAGCCAACTTTGAGTGGCCGCACAAGAAATCACTTCCTCCACTTGTAATACAGCAAGCAGACTGCACAACCACCACCGCCACTGCCCGACCGTTTTACGTCCTCAGACACCTACTGTACTACGCCGAAATGATGCCACTCTGCTTTGCCGTTTATGGCTAAGAGAGGCGTTCACGAAGTCATTCTCCTTTCGAATCGAAATGTCTGACAACCCGTTTTCTGACAACTGTGGTAGTGAGCAGACAGTACAGCACATCTTCTGCGACCGTCCTCGTTTCAATGTGCACAGAAAATAACTCGCAGTCGCTCTTGCTCATATAGATCCCAGACCATTTCGCGATTCGGACGCGTCGTTTGCAAGCGCATGCGCGCATCGAGCGAGTCGCCAGTCTATCTTTTCTTTTTTTTCGCCGTGCAAGCGGCGCAGTCGATTCACACATACTGCTCCTTCTGTGCGTTTTTTAGGAAAGCTACGCAATGCCCAGCTGTTGCGTATACCCGGTGCAAATCGCGTGCACTGCGGAAAGTACCGGGTCTCACTTTTCATGTGTACGTATGTTCGCTTCATTGCTGATCACTAATGCATGGTATTTGCATGCGAAACTCTCGGATGTGCGCTCTGTTGCTTCTTACTCATTGTGTCAACTTAGAACACACGTGAACGTTTGTTTTTGGCGTCTGACGCGCCGTACATAACATGTGTCGAAGACATCGTATCGTGCTTTTAGAGGCTGCGTCGTTCATACCAAAGGGCAATGAAATTTCGTTGTTGTTATCGGACTATGTGATGCATGTATTGTGCGTTGTGCGCTCGCTGCGTGCTAGTAGTTATGTGCGCACTGGAATTACGAACTTTACGTGTACGATCGCGTATACAATACAGCGGCGTCCTTTCGACGTGAAGCTACGTCAACTACTAGGTTGACGTTGCGCCGAATGGCTAGCTCGCTCCACATATACTAGCAAAGAACCGCTAATCGGCCAACAGATTGGGAAATCGGGCTACGAGAAAGGAAAAGAAAGGCCTAACGCCCAGTAGAACGCCTAAGTCACTGCTAGGTGAGTTAGAATACGATGATGCAGGGGCTGAATATTTTTGATTACGACACGTACCGGTACTTTCTGTACTGTTGCACAAAAACACTCCACGAAGAATTTCAGCACGCAGCGCTCGGGCTTGCCACGCACGAACAGCCTGCGTGGTAAACGTCTGCTTGTAACATTTTACTGCATGCAAACCGCACAATACGCGCTAAGTTTACGCCGGGACAACAAATCTGCGCAGAAGCGAACCAGCGCGGAGAGCACGCCGCGGGGCCGGCGGGGCGTCTGCTGATTTGTTTGCCCCAACTGGTTTATTTGCCCCATTAATTTGACGTCACTTCCGCCACACTTTTCGCAATGCATTGGGATACGATAGGGCTTCTCCTGAGCTGTCCTTCCTCCATGGTATACCCGTCGACATTCTCCGCCCTCGCCCTCACCTCTCGCTGCACGCCCTCGCCTTTCGCAGCATACGCAGCCCTCCCCGGGGTGTTGGCCCTTCCGAGCCTCACCCTCGCCACACTGCGAGGCCACGTGATCACCGCTACCTAAGCCCCGGACATGAAAGCCTCGACTAAGAACAGTTTCGCTGTTAAAAGAAATGCAGGATCGAGTGGTATTTGAGCCCAGGCCCTCTGCGGGGCAGTCGAGTATTCTGCCACAGAGCCACGCCGGTGCAAGAAGCCCGCAAGAAGACCCTATACTAGAGCTACGCAAGAAGACCTTATGCTGGCGTCATGTCGGATAACGAATCACGTTAACAGACATAATATAGCGTGGTAGATGAGTAAAATAACAACAGGCGTCACATAATGCGAACTGCACAATGAGTGGGTGGTTTAAAGCTTCCCACTGATTACAAAGGTATCAGCCATAATTCTTCGCCGTCATCAGCCACAGCATCAACAAAGTGCACATAATGCCTTACACATGTGTAGCAGGTACCTCGCTTCTCCGCAGAATTGCAAATATAGTGGCATAGTGGCGCTTCCCTAGTCCACAAATATTGACTTATGGCGTAGTGGCCCAACTACACTCTAAGGCAAAAGGGTGTTAAAAGAGTGTATGGTTCGTCCTCTTGGGGACTAATGGGGCTGCCACAACCATTAGTCCCTTTAAGGACTAACGGTACCGGGTCTAACAGTTAGTCCCCACAGATCACCTCAATAGACTAACATTTAGTCCTCACACTTAGAACTTACCGGGCAACCATTAGTCCCCACAGTTGCGCCTCGCCGGACGAATGGTCGGTCCACTCAAATACTCCATGCGGATGAGCTTTTCATTCCCAGTTCAAATGATGCGTTAATTCCCAGTAATGTTCCTTCACTGGTCAGCGATCCAGCTTTTTTGGTAAGCCACATTGCTGTTGCTTCGTGAGCGCTCGTGTAGTCGTCTTGTCTTCTTGTGTCCCGTCCGCTTGCGCTCAATCTATTACAGGATGAACCAACGCGCCCAACGAAGCATTTTATTAAGTTAATCCCCATAGATGATTTTCTACAGTTACCCTCAGCAAGGCTTAATACATTTTTTGCGTGTTTTTCTCCGCAGTGAGCAACAAATGGTGCGGAAAATAACACGCGAAAAAATACTCCGCCATGCGTGTTTCACTGCTCTCGCAGTCAATGCGACAACGAAAGACAAAAGTGAGGCAATGAAATGTTCTATATTTCTATATACAAATGAAATTTCTGCATTCTTTCAGTGAATTCACTGTCAAATGTCCACTACAGGTCCAGCCGTGCAGTCATCTCGTACAGTCCTCTCTGTGAAGCTGCTCCAACGGAAGCGACAGATGGCTGACACTGCACGCGCCGGCGCTCACAACATTCTGCACGTTGTGGACTAGGGCTGCATCCTGCAGAGCACAAAAAGATTGCAAATAGTTAGTCATACGTGACAGAAAGGATGAAGACGCACGCACATGACAAATACGTACAAGGTTAAATAAAAAACAAGTCTAAAATACGGCACGCCAATCATTTCACCGTTATGTCATACATCATCAAAGACGCATTTCGAGCGACATAGCGCAACAGCTAAAGTGCGGCAAACGCAGCCACGCCGAGGTGCTGCCAACTTCTGTGCCGCCCACGAGTCGGTGAGTTTTCTGCGAGCGCTGTCGTACAGCTCGAGCAAGACCGTCAGCCGCCGCTGCCGCCAGCGAACCTCTAGCAGAAGACAGAGCGCACGCGGGGCCGCCGCCACGAACGGCGCCGAGCTGCTTGCGCGCGAGCGACGGTGAAGCCGACGGTAATGGCGACCAATTTCCACAGAGTTCCGAAGCATAGCTAAAGTCGGCTAGCTAAAGCCCCCAGCCAGCCCATGCCGGTGCACTTCAAGCGTTCGATGTAGTACAACCGAGCTCGTTGCCGGCCACCGCAATGTGTTTTGGACGAGTCGCAGCGCAACGGCGAGGCCTCTGCCCGATATCACGAGCCCGCACCTCATCACCACGGCGAACCCTCGATGAGCGAGCGTCCGGGCGGCCGACGGCAATGGCGGCCAATTTCCAGGTGGTCACGAAGCACAGGCGAGCTGACGCCCAAGCCGAGCTTCGCGGTGCATTTCGTTCACACGAAATCCGATCAACGGGCTCGATCGAAACACGATCGAGCCCGTTGTCGGCAAGCGCGATGCGTTTCGCGCACGCGACAGGTACCGCAGAATAAAGAATGGCCACTCACTTGTGAAAATATCCAGCGCCGATTTCTGCCCAGTCAGATTGAAATCATGGATCCGATAGGCCTACTACCTTCTCGGCCGCCATGCCCAGCCGGTGGCAACGCAGTGCCGTGACTACGCCGGAGATATACAACGCGGCGTCGCGACCAGCTCCAGACTTCACAGGTGCGGCGAAACGTAAAAGGAGCCTCACATGCTCATCCACGCATACGTGTATATCTAAGGCACCGCGGCGTAGTTCTTAAATCGTCGAACTCTCCGAGCTCGACACAACCACCAACACGCCACCACGAACACAAGTGGGAAGACTGATGCAAGAGCGAGGAGGACGGTTAGTTCTCTTGACAACGGTTTGGCCACAGAGCGTATCTCTGCACACGGCCTGCGTCTCCCGCGTGGTTGATCACTTTTCAGAGTAAATGGTTTGCACACGGCACGCGTCCCCCTGTGGTCGCTCCTTCGCAGTCTATCCGTTCATCGCGCGCGCCTATTGGGTTCCGTTACTTCTCTTTCGGGTAATTTTGCCTTAGATTGTACGGCTTCGAAAGCGGCTATTGTTGTGATCTCATAACAGCTTTCGCTTTAAAGTGCAATGCACGAAATAGAGTGAATCCGAAAGCTTCTGGCTCAACACAATCATTCACATGCATAAAGAGCTGTTCATAGGAAAAGCGACATCGAGATTCTCCATTCAGATAATGCAGTGTCTGTCTTGACTATTCCAACAACTGACCGCAGCGGCAATCGCGTTCACGATTTAAAACACCAGTTAAATATTGGCTGCACACGAGCTCCCGGAAGTAATTGAAAATCAGCCCCTTTACCCCCTTCTGCGCTATGTCGTTGAGGCAGATGCTAATTGATGTATAATTTAGTTTTCTCCACAGTACATGCTGCCGCACGAAAGTGGCACCCTATGAACAGTACCATCAGGTCATTCGATGAACCTTCTATCAAGAGGTTGAACAAGGCATCTTTCGCACTATGGGGCGCAACTGGTTTGGTCCGTCTGTAAGACACTTCGCTTCTGAGCGGTGGCTAGTAAGTTCGAACTTTCACACAAGTCTTTTCACCAGTCTCATTGTGAAGATACCTTGCCAAGTACAACCGAACACATCTCTATGTATATTCTTTGTTAATAGATGCTCAGATGATTTTGCCAAATGCAATATTCCTCAAAACAACTTCGCGTGCGTTGCACAAGAGGATAAGATGGTTTTCTACTCAGGTGACTCGCTAATGTCATATGCATGTCTATGATATATACTTGAGCTACACGTCAGGAATAATGTAAATGTCGTATAGGGGCTCATGCGTGCCACTGAACGGCTGGTCGCGTTTGTCGAATTCGGCTATCATCTCCAAATCATTGCTTTAAAAAACACCTTTAAGCCCAGAAATATGATACGTTTCTAAGTTTGGTGAGAAAAAACCTGGAGGACGCTTGAGCTTCGCTTTCAAGAGTAGAACGTGATAGCGTAATCGGACCGTGTTCGTATCGCCTTCCCAATTGCTAGCCTCGCTTCGCTTCTTGGTGGAGACCTAAACCGTGCCACAAGGAAAGCCATAGTGCGGATGCCCTGCGGCTCCAATATCCATGCATGCAGCGCGACGAAACACGGCGGGGTGATGCCGTTTAAAAGCGCGCGTGGGCTCTTTGCGCCATCTCGCGGGTGATAGTCAAGCCGTTAAAGAACCTCCGAGTTGTGCTTACCATCAACGCTAAATGGTGTATATAAATAGCTCGCCGTTAGTCTGCTAGAGGATATGTGCGTGGTGGCTGAGCGGCTAACATGCATCGCGCCACCGAGCGAGGGGTTGCAGGTTCGAATCCCCTGTCCCTCTCTAACTGAAGATTTTTTATTATGTCTTTATTTGCACCTATCTCGAATATTCGCTTACGGACAACGCTGATTTCTCGCTCACAATCAAACACGATGCCGACACCGAGAGCGGAATGTCTGCGAAACGAGCTCTTTAACGTTATCGCAATAAAACAGTGCAAGTACGCGTTTGACCCTTCCTTCGTTCCTGTCTCTGCTGCACTGCATCCTTTCTTCAGCATCTTGGCTTTATTTTGAGAAAGCAAAAGTAATTACTGTACAGCGGGCGAAGTTCGCCTGTAGGACTTCGACTATGCATATATAAAAGTTTGACATCGATTTCCGTGTTGATGCTTTTCTAGAAGGTGGTGCATCTTGTAAGTAAACAAACATGGTTTTTACTGTTATATAAAACAAAGATTTCGTGTGTGCAGTTCTGGTAGTCTGTGTGTTTTGTGACTTGCCACGGTGGTCTAGTGGTTACGGTGCTCGACTGCTGACCTGAAGGTCGCGGTATCGAATCCCGGCCGCAACGCCCGCATTTTCGATGGAGGCAAAAAAGAGTGAATCCCGAACATTTAGGTGCACGTTAAGGAACCCCAGATGGTCGATATTTCCGGAGCCCTCCTCTACGGCATCCCTCATAATTATATCGTGGTTTTGAGACGTTAAACCCCAACAATTATTAAATATTTACGGACTCAATGTTCCCTGGGTATCATAATCCACGGAAGGCTTTTGCGGATCTCCCATTGCGCATACTTGACGAAACTGTTATCTGTTGAGCATGTGTTGAAATTTATGTGTGAGCATTCATGGGGCACCTCTGCACGCTCCATGCCACAGACACGGTGATAAAAAAGGAGAGGTGGCCAAACGGTGCTGCTTCGCCAGTGCACCACACGTCACTCGAAAGCTCTCGAATTGCCACCGGTTTGCTCAAGGTGGTAGCAGGGGTGCTCCAGGCCCATTAGCCTACTCCGCTCCTCTGCGCTGGAAAGTACATAGCCGGCGGGCGTCGCGAGCATTCAAGATGTATTTTAAATGCGAAGCATTTCTTAGCAAACTTCTGCGACTTTGAGCGTATCTATCTATCTATCTATCTATCTATCTATCTATCTATCTATCTATCTATCTATCTATCTATCTATCTATCTATCTATCTATCTATCTATCTATCTATCTATTTAGCCGCCTACGACTTTGTGCTCTCCTCTCCTGCTCGTTTCCTTAATCGAATGTACACCACAGTTGGTATGGCATCATCATCATCATCATCATCATCAGCCTCTCTACGCCCACTGCAGGGCAAAGGCCTCTCCCATGTTCCGCCACATGGTATGGCATAACATGACTGTAAGACGAACATGATGACGAGTCATAACATGAAAATCATGACATGCATGTCATGAACGACATGATATACATGCCACAGTCTTGGTGGTCTTACGGCCGTTTCGTTAACTTGATATATGCCAAAATTGATACGGCGTGACAAGACTGTATGACGAACATAACTGACAGGTCCTAACGTGCAAATCATGACACGCATGTCATGTACAGCATTATATACATGCCACGCTCATGGTGCGCTCGCGGCCGTTCGCTAGCTTGATATATACCAACACTGGTACTGCGCGACGTTACTGTGTAACGAACATAAATAACATAAGTTAACATGAGAATCATGACACGCATGCCATGTACAGCATGACTTACGTGCCACGCTCATGGTGCGCTGGCGGCCGTTTCGCTAACTTGATATATACCAAAATTGCTATCTTACAGGTCTTCAATAACACAGAATGGTTACCGGCGCTAAAAACGGGTTCGGGTGCATTTACGCTTGCGCCGTGCCTTCAGACGCGCCCTTTATTGCTTGTTAATTTGACTGTTTTGTTTCATACCTTTGCTGCATACAGACTGGTTCTGAGAACTATACTCTTGACTAATCCGTCATTGCCAAATGAATCACGTCTGAAACAAATATATTTTTGATGCGTTCACGATAAAGTACATCAGGTTCTTCTTTTTACGGTATTAATGAAAATTAAGGCAGATTTGCGCTAGTGTATCCAAGCCTCAAAGAAGTGCGGAGCTGCGTGGCCTTCTTTTTTTTATTTATTTTTCTCTTTCCTAATTTCTTTCTTTCCTTTCCTCTCTTCTCTCTAGTTTTACTACCTTTTTTGTCTCGGCCTATTTCTTTCTTTCTTTTGCTATATATATATACTCCTGTCTCTTGCCCTCCATTTCTATCTTTCTTTCTCTTTCTTCCCTTTCTCTCTATTTTTCTCTTCCTCTTTCTTCTTGTCTTTTTTCTCTTTCTCTCTATGTATTTCTCTCTTTTCTTGATCCTCTCTCTTTTTGTCTTTCTTTCGTCTTTCTCTTTCTTTCGATGCCATGTTCTACTCTCTCCCCTCCTCCTTTCCCTACTCCTCACCTTCACTGATCTTTCCCACCCCTTCCTATACTACGTTATACGTGAGCATGTTTTGCTCTGTTAGTGTGCCTGGATAGCTGAGTGATTACGATGTTCGCCTTCGGATCGGGGGTACGCAGGTTCAGATCCCGCCTCGTCAAGATATGTTTTTCGCCAAGAATCTTCCTCTTTCTTTCTATCTCTTTCGCCCTCTCTCTTTCTCTCTTTCTTTCATTCTCTGTCCACTCGTTCTCTCGCCCATCCGAATTCTGACAAATCGGCGCAGCGAGAGAGCGCGCGCCGGGCGTACATGTTCGGGGACCGAAGCAGAAGATAAAGAAGAGGGCGAAGAGAGCGCGCGCCGGCCGAGTTCCTGCGTTGCACGCCCTAGAAAACAAGAGGCCTATTATGATGATTATAGTTTATGCGAACGAGTAACGGCATAACGAAAAGCATAACAGCTGCGATGTAAAAAAATTTATCGGCATGTATGACAATACAGTAACAGTTTTTACTCTCTTCAGAACGACTGCTGGCGTGTTACACACGCACAAGCGCACACACAGCAGTATCATCACTGTTGCTGTTACTAGTGATGAAAAAATGCCAGGCCTGCGCTGAAACCGCAGCACAGTCACAGCGAAAGCTGGAAGAGCGGCGTTTCTAGAGCCCGTTAAGCTCTCTTGGGGCTACAATACAAGTACACTAGAAAGGTACCCACTACGCCATAAATCACAATTTTTGTGAAGTTGGGAAGCACCTACTAAGCCATTATTCGTCATTCTGCGGAGAAGCGAGGCACCAGCTACACGTCTGTAAGGCATTATGTGCACTTTGTTGACGCGACGACTGATGACGATGAAGAATTATGGCTCAGCCCTTTGAAATGGGTTGGAATCGTTAAACGGCCCACCAGTTATGTAATTTGCATTGGGTGACGCCCAATCGCTATTTCCCTCTCCCGTCATGCTGTATAACATACGTTGACGTGGGAGAGAGACGGGGGGGGCGAAGAACTTACTGAGACCCCGAGAAAATGGATCATGCACTTATGGGCTTCCTTGGCAACCAATACAAGTGCACTTGCGAGGAACCCACTACGCTATAAATCATTGTAATTTTACTGACACCCCGAGGAAGTGGATCATGCGCTTATGGGCTTCCTTGGCAACCAATACAAGTGCACTTGCGAGGAACCCACTACGCTATAAATCATTGTAATTTTTGAGAAGTAGAGCAGCAGGCACTGTGCCATTTTTCGTCATTCTACGGAGAGCGTTGGTACTTGCTAAATGCATGTAAGGCATTAGGCGCACTTTGTTGATGCTGTGCCTGATGACTATGAAGAATTATGGCAGAGCCCTTTGTAATGGGTTGGAAGCATTCAACAACCTACTCGTTGCGCAATTCGCATTGTGTGACGTCTGGTTACAGAATTCGCGTTGTGCGACGCTTGGTGCTTATTTTACTCTTCTTCCACGCTATATTGCATATGCTAATGGGGTTCCTTCCCGACATGAAGCCTGTATAGGACCTTTTTGCAAAGCAGTTTCAAGCACTGGCATGGCTCAGAGGTTGAATACTGGGCTCCCACGCAGAGGGCCCAGGTTCGAACCTCGTTCCATCCTGGAATTTTTTTCTTATTCAGTTTTTTTTTTCTTATTTCGAGCGATACTGGTTACGGACACCGGCGGCGGCGGCGGCGGCAGCGGCGGCGGCGGCGGCGGCGGCGGCGGCGGACAACTACGGCGCCAAAAACGGCCGGTGAAATGATCTCATAACAGCTTTCGCTGTAAAATTTTGTGTCGAGATGTCTACCGTCGGTTTCCGAGCATATTTATGAAAGATTAACTGAATGGAAGCGCACGCTGAATTAAAAAAATTATGCATATCCACGAAGTGAATGATGATGAGTGGGCGAAGCACTGGGGATCGTTCGGTAACCGTGAATCTCTCGTGACATTGCCCACTCGCGCATGTAAATGAGTGACAACGCGTGTGTACAGTTATATAAAATGTGTTTTATTGGTCATAACTCGTATGTCGTGTTGAGTTGTGGATTCCGTTTTGCCTTCATTATTACTGCTTTGTATTCCGTGAAATGTAGAGCCAATGGTTCCTCGATCGGATCTAGCCTGAAGTTGGCAAAGACGAGGTGTATGCGCGTTCCCCTGTTGGTTGTTGTTTGCATCCATACGAAATGCATCGTAGAGCGTATCGAGACGTCATATTCTGCATGTCCACGAAGTGAATGATGACGAGTGGACGAACCTAGGTCCTGATATCCATAATGTCGACGTTCTAGTCGCCGACTAGTATAAAGGGCTTGTGCTTGTAGGAATTTTATATTGTTCTGTCACAATTATGATTGATATTAGTGTACAGTTCAACCTTTTTTGTGTGTGTCTCACATATGTTACCCGAGCGTTGCCCCATATAATGTAAATTGAGTAACATAAAGTGACATAAAGAGTTGACGACAAAGTTCGGTCCTAAGGTCCATAATGTGTCCGTTGAAGTCGCCGACTAGTACAAAGGGTTTGTGCTTGTAGGTGTTTTATACTGTTTTGTCACAATTATGATTGTTGTTCGTCGATTGTGAACCTTTTTTTATTCACATACACACATGTTTCGGCTATATAGCAAGGGTTTTCTAACCACCATGACAGCGGACTGTGAGCGCCGACGACAAAGCTAGGTCCTAAGGCCCATAATGTCTACGTTGAAATCGCCGACTAGTATAAAAGGTTTGTGCTTCTAGGTATTTTATATTGTTCTGTCACAATTATGATTGATGTTGTGTTGGTTAAACCTTTTAGGGGACTCCAAGAGCACGTGCTGGGATCGAGCGTGTAAACGTCTTCGTTGCTCTCTGTCTCGTGTCTTACCTTGCGCTGTGATCACAATTTGAAATGGAATACCAACTAGCCCGTACTCAGACCTTGCTTCAGTGTAAACCAGAGCTACGCTAGACGCGGGGGGTACAAGGCTCGGCCTTAAGGTGCTTCGCCCCTAAAAGCAATGTTCATATGAGCTTCCTGCCACACCAGGATATTTCTTGTAGCTAGATCCTCGACAGCTTCGGCGTGCGCGGTCTGTCTGCAGTGTGCATACCAAGTGAAATCCACTGCGCCGCGTATACAATAGTCACCGCTGCATTCACTTAGTGCACGTTTCAGGCCCTTTCTGTTCGTTGATGGTTAGTCACCCTGAGCGCTTCGCAATGAAAGGCGTTGGATATTTCGAGTTCACTTGCTTTCCTACCCTCAAATGCGAAGTCGTTGTGTGTTTATTTAATTGTACAACTGCAGCCTTGAAAAGGTATTCACTTTCTAATATATTGTAGTTCTACTCAAAAGTTAATTGCCAATAATATTGTATTGTTCGTTTCATTTTGCACACTTCTGTTCTCAAAAAGCTGAGCAATAATGAAAGATTTGGTGACTGCGCAAGACTGAAACTTAGCTACAGCCAGGCAATTGTGAATTAACTACGTCGATAAGCCCACTAGGCTAACCACAGTAACGGGAAAACCAAATATTTTTACTCTGTACATACGCCGGTACAAATTTTCACGCTTCCAAAAAAATACACGCGCGTCCTTTGCGATCGGCGCTGTGTCCGTCATGTCGACATTACAGGGGCTGATTACAAATTCTAAGCTCCATAATTCCTGGTAGACATATTTCGTGGGCAAAGTAGGCAGAAAGTCCCTACAAGCCCTTAATACACAAACAACGTTTTAAAGCCAGAAAAATCGCAATGGTGAACGGCCTTTTACAGGACAGCGAAAGATTGTGATGTGCGTATTTGGGCCCATTAACCCGTTCCGCCACCCGGGGACTGTTCTAACAAACTTGAGAGGTTCGGCGACGCGCTTGAAACGCTCTTTTGGCCACCTCTCCTAGTCTGCTACCGTGGCTACAGTTGAACAGGGCCTTATTTCTGGTACTATTGCGCTATAGACTGCCAGTGTTGACAAATGCTTGCAAGACCAGTACCCGTCCAATGGAGAGCTTGCTGGGCCATGCGCTGCGTACTTGTCTAGGACTTCCCTGATGGGCATCAACCTACGCAACAATTTTGCTTGCTAAGAATTATCCATTCACAACGTACGCCGTTGTCAATTGCCTCAGACCGCACATCCGACATCCCTCCCATATCTGCGATCATCACTTTGCCCTGCTGGCCTCCGTAAGACCTCGAGCTACATTTTCAGCTATTATAGTCAATCATCTAAATCGTATTCCATCGGATATACGTCAGCAACGAGACATGTAGGTACCTTGAGGTGCCTCGGCCAACCCCAGGTACACACTGCGTTTGCATTGGTAAGAAGGAGACCGATCCCACAAGAAAAGTATTTCAACAAGCGACACTGCTATTATTACACAAGACCTATACTCGGACCGAAGACAGAGCTATACTGATGTGTCGGTTTTTTCCTCCAGTTCATCAGCAGCTGCTTTCGTACCGGCTGCTGCAGACATAATTAAACTTAAATTGTCGCATTTAACGACATCTACGGTGGCAGAGCTTGCTGCTATGAGAGTTACTCTGCAACACATCGTACAAGAGCTACCAAGCATATGGACCATATTCTCCGACTCGAAGGCAGCACTTTAAACATTGCACTTTGCCTTGCGTAAGACGACTCACGAGCAATTGGTGCATGAAGTTGTAACCATAAAGATCGAGCAAAAGGACACGATATTTAATATCAGTGGGTGCCAGGACATACCGGTATTACTGTTACTCAATTAGCTGACAAAGCAGCCCGATCCACCCATGATGGTACTCGAGGGGTTCCGATCACTGTCTCAAGAACTGATGCGGCTACACTTTATTGGCTCGCTCGGAATCTTACACGTACTTTCTGATCGTCTCCTGGCTTGCAAAAGTGTCATCTGCAAGAACTTGCTTCTATGTTAAAGATACAACTACCATCACGAATTTCCTTCTCCGGCGCGACGTTATTATGCAGCCTTTGAATGGGTGTTCCATTCAGAAAGGGGTGCTCGTTTCGCATGGGAGTGGCGGACACCCTTACATGCGACTCCTGAGGAACCAGAGAGACAATGGAACACTCCCTCTGCCGCTGCACTCGTTATGACACCCAGCGATACCCGTTCCGGGTATTCCTAAACCGACTGGACTCAAGACCATTTCCTGCAGCCAAGATTCTTGGACCATGGACATGTTTTGATACCCTTTGGCATCGGTGGAGCAGAAGACAACGAAGGCATCGTTGAAGTACTTAAAGTCAACAGGTCTTTGCGACCGCCTGTAGACTTGATGTCTCCCCCAAGTGTGCGCGCGATTCTCTCTATCTCTCTCTTGCATTCTGTTTCTCTTTTCGTCCATTTACCCCTTGCCCCTGTGCAGGGTAGCAAACCGGACGTGTCTTTGGGTAATCTCTCTGCATTTCATTGGTTCTCTCTCTCTGTCTCTTCCTTCTGCTTACAGACACGCGTTCTTACCATTCTGGCTTTCCATCATTCGATTGCATGATCTTTTTTTTCATATTTCTGTCGGTTACTAATTTAAGGACAGTTGGTCTTTTCATGTTGGTCTTTATTTCCTGCGCTTAAAGGGACGCTAAAGTGAAACAATAATTTAGTTTAAACTGATAAATTATGCTCTGAAAATTCTAGTGTTGTTCATTTGACAGCCATAGATTCATTAACAGATGACAAAAACAATGTCGAAACTTTCACTTTTAAATTTCCCGCCGAAATCTCCTATGGTGTCGTCACGGACTTCAAAGTGCTTTTTTGTATTTTGGCCACATTGGCTCAACGAAATTTTCCGCAACTTGGTGTGTTAAACCAGCTGGTTCCCTCAAAAGACCATTTACTGCACTTTTACCGACTAAGAACTACGTAAGACTATAGTAAACGCCGTCAAAATCCGTGACGTCACGTCGACTGGTGCGAGAACTTCAAGGTCGCGTCGCCACCCGCACTTTCTTTTTGCGCGTTTTCTCACTTACCAAGCGCCTTCTCGCAGCAAGCGTGGTGTTTCTGATACCCTGAAATAGTAATTTACTAATGCAAGAAAAAGTGTTTTTCTCTTTAGTGTTCCTATAAAATAACAGCTGTCACGCATGTAAATGACACATAACACATATCCTATTTTTTACATTGTTCGAAACGCTCGGTCCCAGCCCATTCCTGCGGTGACTTTCATTCATAATATGTACTTGTAATACAGAGTAATAGAACATTTGGTGACTCTATATGCACTACTGGGCATAGAGTGAACCAGAGTCCTAGCTCTACAATATTCAATCCAGGCATTTTTCATGTGGAAAATTCAAAACTCTTTATTTACAGTTTATTTACAGCGTGGTTTTCGAGCCTCTGGCGCTTTTACAGACCATACCAAGCTGAAGATCTCTTGTACTTCAGTCCTTCCGGCGGCTTACAGCTTCATTTCGGCACCTGCAGAAGGGTGGCAAATTACGCCTATATAGAAGTTGCCCTTCACCTTCGTTTATTGCCACATTAGTCAACAGAACTAAATATGCGCCTGCAGGTAAGCTGTGTGTGTTACACACTGTTCTCATAGTCCGTTGAAGTATTGTCGCAAGTGTTTGCATTACCCAAGTGATGTAAGCGCATGATACTGTCGGCAAATCATGGAGTGAAATACCTTTGGTGCAGGAATAATCAGTAACACAGACAGTACAACTACTAAACGTCGCTTCTGGAACTGTTTATCGGCTTTCCGCTTGATCGCTTCTTGCCCTTATATTTTACGTGCTATTTCGCATTCCCTCTCACACTGCTTGAAGCAACCATTGTTTCTTCTCTCCGGTACTGCTGCCTATTGATCAAAGGTGTTAAACTGAAGAACACGAATATTGTTGCTCACAGGTGAGGCCCCTAAGAAGTGGCTGCGTCTACCACTCTCAAACAGCGCAACGACAACATGTTTTAAGACGCGTAGTAATAACTTACGTGTTAGTGTCAGTGATATCCGTGGCCGTATCCACCCTTAAGGAAAAATACGCCTCCATGTCCTCCACCGTAACCTCCGCCGTAGCCGTGGTGGGCCTGACCAAAGAGGGTACCTCCATGATGTAGTTTGTGCACGTGGTGCACGGTCTTGACGAGGAAGCTAGGACCTGGAACTGTCTTATGGTAGCCGTGACCACCGCCATGGCCGAAGCTGATCCCGTGACCGTAGAAACCGGCCAAGGTGACACCCAGAAGGGCGCAAAGAACAGCGACGACGACCTGCGAACGTCAATGTCCGCTATGAAACAGAATGACGTAGGCGGCGCTTCTGAATCCCTTTATTCAGTCGTCGGCTAAGACGCTGGCAAGATATTGCGACCCGGCCAGCGAATTTCAGCTGCGCGCATGATGGAAGTAGGTTATGATAAGCAACATCATGACGCATGTGTTCCCACTGCATTCCGCAAGTCATTACGTTCAACAAATTATACATGTTCATTCTACCGTCGCGAATTAGCTCAACAAAAAAGAAAGAGGCATGGGCAGTTTTCTTTTGTTGCGCACTAAAGGATGGTAGGGAAAAGTTTGAACGAGGCGTTCCCTTCGAGTGCATCAGCAGCAGAGCATATTTCTTTGATTTAAAAATATCGAAGAGTGCCGAAGCTGGGACAAGCAATACATATGCATCTGCTCCGCTTGCACCCTTGCTCTATTGTCTCTTCTCCCTTCGTCACATTGAAGGGCTTCTATATTTTATCTCTGTTTATGCATTTCCTGAACCGCATCGTCTACTTGATTTTCCTTTCACTAAGTGCGCAAATGAGATTTTGCAAAAAAAAAGTATAGCGTCCAGTATTAAGAACTCGATTAACCGTCTTGTTCGTCCTTTTAAAAACGATATGATACATGAAGTCTGGCTATTTTTCTAAAATGATGATGACACCATCTTCGGGATTGGTCAAACTCCACTCAGATGATGCCAATCTCGGTGACATGCCCATGTAAGGCAATTTTACCTCGATCTGACTAGTTCGAGAAAAAGATTTTGATTTATAATCAAATAAACTTGTAAGACTCGAATCATAATTGGGTCCTCGAAGAAACTAGCACAATCTATCCTTACTGCTACAAGTCGAGGTAAATACTGAGGTTCCCTTTTTGGAATTAACGTCTTGAAGGTGTAGAAACCAAGCCATTTGTATACCTCTGCATGCCGCTCACTCACGAGGAAACTACAAGAATTTGGCACACATTTAGGGCGAAAACTGAAACGGTCATTGCCCGCCAGGTCAGCGCTGCCGATAACGCTTCTTAACACGTGCTTCAGATAAGAGGTCTCCTGTTGCAAAAAAGGACAGCATAAAATATCCAGAAAAGTGGCTGATTAGGCGATCGATAAGCAGTTCTCAGTAAAACTCTGGAGACCGCAGCAGTGTCCATTTTTGCTCGCTGTTTTCTTGCTCCTATTCTTCAAGTTCAATCTGAACAGTGCCAGTTACACTCTCGATCTAGATTTCTCCATCTCACATACAGAGATGTAACTCTTGTACGCCTGTTTTAGAACAAGATCAGTCACATCAGTTATACTGCGCGATTGGGAACACTGGGCCGTTCTGGTCCATTCTGATTTACTCAAAAACCGCCACGTCAAAATGTCAGAACATGCCTTTCTGTCGTAAAACGGTGTTTACGCAGCTAATACCTTGATATGTCGATATCCTATGATCAAAAGAAACTGCCGTCAATTATAGGATGGCAGATTCTTTTGCTAACCTTGTGCACCCGTTTAAATAGGTAACAAGATAACCAGAATTTACTTGAAATTCAGGATCTTAAAATTTGTCGAGGTAAAGGTGCCAAATAAGTACCTTTACATCGGCTTCATTGTAAAAGTATGGCTTCCGCTATTTTTCCACATTATATCGGCATACATGGCGACTAATCTATATGTACCCGTTCGAGTGCGAGTCGTGCTTAGGCCAGCACTCGTCTACGAAAATAAGGCGGCTATACGTGCGTCGGGTACCTACCAGAGCCCGCATAGTCCAAAGTGCTCGATGGGCTTCAAGCGAGTGATGGTTTCAGCGTGGCCAGTGCGGGCCTTATATACTGCTAGAAAAAGGAAGATTTACACACAAGGGCTCTAGTGGCGGCCCTCAAACAGTTGAGTTGAGAGGAGGAAACGCCCGCGGACGTTGCGCTGGCCACCCAATGGTAAGACAGCCTTTCCTACGCATCGCACCTGCCATTCGTTGATGGCTGTTCTTGCTATCGCTTTATTCCCGGTCCTTTCTTTGGGTACGTTTTTTTTTATTTTGTTCTTTTTCATTTCGGCCCCTCTCTCCAATCCGCCCATGCTCTTCATTTCAGTAACGAGTGTACCATGCAAGGCTGTCAGGAAGAAGAGGAGGAGACGAATGTCTCGTGCGCTCGTGTTCGTATCGCAGGGGAGAGAAACTGCGCACCCCCTCCCAAAAATAGGATCCATACGCTCTAGTCGACATACGCTCGGCGAGTGGTTAGAGGAGAAAGCGCAACATGTCCGTGGCCGAAAGCGCTCTCTCGGCTAAACAATAAAGACAAGGCCAGGGCGACCACACCTGGAATGGATCAGATACAGCGGTCAGCGGCAGCAGCAGCCGAAACCGAAATACCACGCCTTTACAGTTGCGTTTCTCACGCCTCTCAAAAAAGAAACCAGCGGCGTTAGCGACTGGGCTCCCGCCGCCGCTTTCCTGTCTCGCTGCCTACAGGAAAGGCTGGTGCGGCCCGCGGGCGAGACGTGTGACCATCGCGAGCGGGTTTAGCGCAGCAGCTCGCGACGTCCGCTTCATCGGAGCTTTCGCCGCTCGGATTGTCGGCGAGCCCCGAAATACACACACGGCCCTCATACGGAAGGCGCCGAGCGGCCCGGGTGAGGGAGTGGCTCGAGCGCACGCGTGCATACACAGAGGAGCCGGGCGCACGCACCGACCAAATAATTACCCACAACGGCGAGGACCCATTCTTAGCTTGAAGTTCAGAACATCATCGAGGCTTCGTTGCAGTTATTTTATATTTTCTTCGGTATTCCCGGCCATTGAACACAGGCTCGTCGATTCGTTCTTTTTGTGTGTAATTTTTATCTTGTCTTTCCGCAGAAGAACTGAATGGCGGAAAAGGAAAGGAGGAGCGCTCTGGGATTCGCGATCGCAAGAAAACATAGCATCGTTAGCTTCAATCGCGAGCGGCCCTGCCTCTCGAACCAATCGACTTTCTCCGGATGGTGATTTTCTGCCTGAGGTAAGAATGTAATTTGATGTGCGTTCTAGTTTCGGCTGTTGCAATAACAATAGGGGCATTCAATTATTGTTATTGCACATATTACTGCCAATTCTCTTAACAATGTAACTCCACTACAATATCGTAACTTCTGTAGAGACGTAAGAAACTCCAATCCTTGTCCACGGGTATTTTTTTGGCTCTGCACGTCGCACTGTACATCTAGTGAGAAAGCATAGATCAGCGGTCTTTTCTTAAGCCTATTTCGGCCCTGAAAGAGTTGTGCTTTAGCAACTGAAAGCATTCCAAGCCTTAGTATCACAGCCTTGTAACAAGGCATCTCCTGGACATACCGTTGTCGACTTAATAGTGTAATACCGGCGCCATTTCAAGACAACCAATTTTTATCTTTTGCTTTTACATTACTTCTTGTAAATTTCTTGAGACACGAAGAGCGCAGACGAAAGCAAGTTTTCAGCCTCACCTGAAATTAGTAAGATACTTAGTTCCTGTATTTCTTTCTTTGCTTTCTAGCAATTTCATGCAGTGCTGCGGTAATTGTGTGGTGAAAGATCATAACCTCAGGCTGTTAAAATTATGAAGCTGAAGACTTCCTATTTAAGGCCATAGAGAGATAGACAACACTTAAATCACATAATTAGCGACAATATTAATGTTTATAATTGTTTTCACAGATTATGTATGCAAAAATAAGTAATCGTGTTAATACTAATCATTATCTTCCTAAATCACCACGCGCTCAAAGAGGGAATACCGGCTCAAGTGTCTATCTCCGACCACAGAGACACCTTATGAAACGGACGCAGAAAATCTCCCTAGGCAGTCCAGGCTACTTGCATGTATAGATACAAAACATTGAGTCCACCATTATTTCCTGGAACCAAAAATTAAAAACGGTGGCCTAAAATTTTGAGCATTAGAAAGCAACTATTCAGGGCACACGTTAGCCACGCTCCTCGTTGGTATACCGCTGTGTTATTCCTTCCGTCATATAATTGGACGATCACTGTACTAACATTTGTTTATGGCAGTGAGTTCGAACTCAGCATGGGTGTCATTTCGCAGTAATTAAGTGCAGTCACCCGATTGTTAATTTTTCTGTTTCCATTTGGATAAAAGGCCGCGCAATACTAACAAAGTCGTATGAATTTGTTGTGCATCTTTTATTTCACTTATAGGTTGTAGAATCAATATCTGAATTTATCGATTGCTTGAGATTTTTTAATGCTGGAAAAGACACGGAGTTTAACTGATTCTTGTCACTGCTCGTCTTCGGCTACATATGAGCTCTTTTTATGCACGCAAGTGCGTGCGCCTTTTTCTCAAGCTGTAGGCTAAACCTGCAGGCGGCAAACATGAGGCGCACTTTGTGACAATTCTTTCCATTTTGTCCAAGTTTTTTTTTTTCATCAATGTCTTATACTACGTCGCGTCCTGCCTCTTGCAAGTATTAGCCACTGCGTTGGCATGAAGGATTATAAGAAATGAACAGAATCGTAAAAATTTTATGTAAAACATTGCCGCCCTTATTGTATTTGTTGGCACACGTTGACCATTATATGCTAAATTTAAAGAGTAAACTGCGTCAAAAATAACCCAACGTCGTGCCTACAGTGCAGCGCACGCTACAAACATCGCATCTGATGCCGTTGGTACCCCTATGGAGGCATACACACTTTGGCAAGACTATCTCGCTAAGATCCATATACATGCGCATGGAAAGTACAATGACGAACAGCTGCTTGCCGTGAGCAAGTTCAGTCACGACGGCATCAACTTCCGTAAAAGTACATTGAAAACCATAAACTGAAGTCAGTTCGAAATAACTGGCGCCTATACTGTATTCTTTGTTCTCCGTCCTTTTTAATTCATGCGATTTTCACTTTATCAGCAGACCGTCGAAGTTTACCGAAATGTGAACCTGGGTAGAGGAAAAAATTGCTACACAATGTGGTGACGTGGGACGATCCCCGGAAACCGTCGCTTTTGGTGAACCCTCACTGTCCAGTACGAAAGTTTCATAAGCGATCGGCTCTGCTACAGAGCAGCGGCAGCGTTCACACTTACGCTGTCCCCATGATTGTCTGTAGATGGGAACTAACGTTCTATGTGGAAGTTGTTGGCTATGTGGAGTGGCTGTGAGTAGACTCTTTAGCTACACTTGTCTGAGTGAAGTAGAGTGTAAACGCTCAAGCTAAAGCTCCCTATTTTAACCATCTCACTCTCTCAAAGTTTAAGCCAAACACGCAGAGCAGTAGAGACTGGCGGATTAATTGGCATGCTCATAAACGAAACAGGCGTTTGCGTTCAGGTCAAGTGCATTAAAGGCCTTGGTGTGAACCTCCACAACACTGTGGCCAACCAGCAAGCACACAACCAATCGACATTGTCCTTCCGTGCTAATTTCTTTGCGATTCATTAAAATCTTTATTAGATCTTCCTGCGCTGTAAAGAAAAGCCAAACGTTCTTTCTTCTCTCTTTTTCGTTAATAATATTGTAACACCGGTCTCCACAAGGATTTGGTATTTACACTATTTATTGAGGGGCGAACTTGTGCCCAAAGCCAAAAGGAAACACAGAAAATTCGGAAGGAACCGAAAGTCCGCAGCTCTCACGAGCCTCTCATTCGAACGCCGTCTTTCTCTTCTTCACGCGCGTTGGCTGCTCGGCCGAAGCTCGTGCGCATGCAGGGCCGGCCGGCGCATTGTGGCTGGCTTCATCTGTCGTAGCGGTGCCGTCTTCGTTTCGCTTCGTTTGCGACGCTGGGTGATTCCACGTAAGATCGAACAAACGATGGCTGGTCGACCTCTCAAATTTCTTTCAAAATTTTATATATTATTGCCTGATGAGTGGAAAGAAGAGATCCGCAATTTGTTTTGCCGCCAAAAATTTTTTCGAACCACAGGAAATCAATAATGACGAAGAGGTGGAGTGGAGCGCTCATCCGCTCTGCTGTTTTGGCCAACTTTCGTTATGAATTGCACAAAATATATTAAAGTTAGGTAGCTGAAATTTATTTAGCTAAATATATGCATGTTTTTGCTTCTGCTCAGGTATTTTTAGTTTTTATGTGTAATGTAGATGTTTTTATAAAAAACCTCAAATATGGCCCAATCGGCAAAGTTTTCTTTACTTTGAAGGTCTTTATCTCAAAAAAGCCTCGTAGCAGAGCGACAAAAATTCTGCATTACGTTCTTCGCCTGCTTATCTACCAAAGTGCTAAATCTTGTATTTATATAACTTTTCAGTAAAGAGATATGATCGGGCTAAGTTCAAGAAAACACCGAACAGTGGAAACTTCTGACGACAATTAAAAAAAAAAAACCATTTTTTTATATTTCTTAAACTTTGTCCACTTATTCTCCTCCACATCAGCTTTCACAATCATTAAAAACATGTTGCATAATGTCGTTGCACTAATAGTTACGGCCCCTCCAATGAGACCCTTAGGCAAGGATGGGCAATTCCGACTTCTTGCCCAGCAAGTGTATAAAATGCAGGCAGGATTGAATTTCTTTTTATTAAAAGGCCAGCAGGTACCTAAAAAGGTGTCGCCGGCACTGAAGACGTTAATTTTGAAATTATTTGGTCACTGCAGCGCCCACGAGTGCGGAGCTACCGAGTAGGCGCGCGCGCACCCGAGATGCTCGTTGTAAGAGACGGCGCAGTGAGAGCTCGTTCTCGCGTCCTCAGACCGATTGAGTTCGAAACAGCAACACCTCTCGGGTGACTTGAACGCACGTGCACCGGTAGTCGCAGTGATCTGGTTAATTGCGTCGATTTCTTTTTCAGGGGGCATAAGAATGTCATCGTTAAACTGTGCGTTCCGTGAAGATCTTTCATTGCAGTGGTAGCAAAAGCACGCGTAGCACAAGTAGTCCGTCTCACTGACAGTCACTGATCTTTCGGGCGTTAAACGTTCCTTCAAAGCATTTATGTCTTGGTCGGTAACTCTGCGAAATTTTGGCTTCTTTGCAATAATTAAAGGAGTACTGACACGAATTTGAGACATCGCAAAAGGGACATTTTTTGCTTCGTTGGTATGCAGTGTCCACGCTGTCCACACACTGGAGTCGGAGAACACGTATAAAATATTTTAATTTGACTTTGATGTTTTCGTCGCTGAGCATTTGCAAGCCAGCCACACTGCAAGGACATTATCCCGACAAGTCAAGACAGTTCCTCCGAGTTCGCGAGTTCTGCGTCCTGCATGCAGCCTCAATCGTAGAAATCAGTCAGGGTCACTGGACGACAATTCACTCATCGTTGTCTATTGCACCACGAGCATATTACGGATTTCCCGCTAGTACGTCGCGAATTTCTGTATCTCCGTGACGTCACACTGCTAGGAAACGACACTGAGAAGCCACCCCCTCGATATCGAAACCGAAAGTGTATTTTTAAGGTGGCGCTAATTAAAATATATAGGATGCATTTCCAGGCACAACAATAGTCGTTTTAGGTTTCTCGACACCAGTATTTTTATTTAGAGCAACAATCCGAAATTTTTTCAAAATTCGTGTCAGTACTCCTTTAAGCTTCTTGTGCTTCGAAAGGTAGTCTCCACAATAGACTCATTCAGAGCTATAATTTCTCGTCATGAGACGCGCAGGAGGAGTAGAGTAAGAGCAAAGCACAAGAACTATCCGCGCCGAATGAAGTGTGAACAGCGCACCGAACGCGCGGCCAGTTCACGCCGTCTGCTGCCGACATCTAATATAGACAAGCGCATCCGGTTACCGATAGTTTTGCTTTTGTTTTCTTTGACAATCCATATTTTGCTTTGCCACTGGAGCACCACGTTCATGCTTTCCACTGATCGCAACTGGCGCAGCGCAGTTTCTGTGGCAGCAGCGTGCGTGAAGCGAGCGCTCATAGCTCCCTTATAGAGTTTTCATCTTGCTTCCATCTCAGCCGTGTTATCAGCGCCTATCTGTGATGCGAATAGAGGGCTGATAGAATAGCGAAGCTCTAGTGCACGTGCGTTTAAGTCACCCGAGAGGTGTTGCTGTTTCGAACTCAATCAGTCTGAGGACGCGAGAACGAGCTCTCACTGCGCCGTCTCTTACAACGAGCATCTCGGGTGCGCGCGCCCACTCGGTAGCTCCGCGCTCGTGGCCGCTGCAGTGACCAAATAATTTCAAAATTAACGTGTTCAGTGCCGGCGACACCTTTTTAAATACCTGCTGACCTTTTAATAAAAAGAAATTCAATCCTGCTTGCATTTTATACACTTGCTGGGCAAGAAGTCGGAATTGCCCATCCTTGCCTAAGGGTCTCATTGGAGGGGCCGTAACTATTAGTGCAACAATATTATGCAACATGTTTTAGGGGCGAAGCTCCTTAAGGCGGCACCCGTTCGTCCCTCGTAGTCGTCGTGGTCGTAGTAGTGAGTAACAAGTCTTACGCTTTGACCTCCAAGGTGGTGCCGGTGGGAGATTTCTCCTGTGCGTTGTTGAACAATAAAAAATTCGCAGCGTGCGCGTTAACTAAAAGCCGAATTCTTCTGTCTCTCATTCCCCATTAGCAGCCATTGGCATGTTCCAGTAGGAAACGTTAGTAGAAGTAGAAGTGTTAGTGTTAGCTAAAAGCCGACTTCTTCTGTCTCTCATTGCCATTAGCAGCCATTGTTTACCTCCAAGGTAGTGCCTGGTGAGATTTCTCCTGTGCGTGATTAAACAATAAAAATTTTGTTCAAAACGCCGTTCATTGATGAAATAAACCAACGAAAGACGCCAGATGTTTTGTAAAAGCAGAACGAAAGAACGCCAGATGTTTTTCTTAAAGTGTAGTAGTAGTTGCATGTAGCCACCTCGCCCGATCGTCAACGGGCGAGGTGGACCGGCAACGGCGCGAGGACCCTGCCGTACGAGAGTTAAATCACACTAAAAGACATACTTTGCGGGCGATACACTCTAGTGAGCTTTCAACTTTTCGTCTTAATGTACATGATAAAGAAATTATTTCTACGAAAAACGCAAGGCACACCTTGAGCAATATGTTTGGTTTTGGGACGCTAAATGGAACCATGAGGCGATGCGAAGCCGGAGCACTTGCACGATCGCGTTCCGTTGGCTTTCGTTGGGCATGCTACCGACCTCGCGTCGTGGAACGCGCGTCCTGTCTTCCCTCTAGCCTTGCCTTTAATTCGCACAGGGCGAGCGGGGAATGCGGTCGCTCTTTCGCTCGGGAGCGGACTTCTTCCTTGCATTTCACCGATCACAAGTGATAATGAAGGGACCACGTAAACCAACAGTACAATAAAAGTTTGATGTTTAATATATGCACGATGTTTCACACTCTTTATATTATGTACTGGGCGCATTTCACGGAAGAGTTTCACGGTTTACAGATGATTCCCTCCGTAGCTTCGCCCCACTCATCATCATTCACCCCGTGGATATGCTGTGATTTTTTCTTAAAGTGTAGTAGTAGTACTTGTATGTAGCCACCTCGCCCGATCGTCAACGGGCGAGGTGGACCGGCAACGGCGCGAGGACCCTGCCGTACGAGAGTTAAATCACACTAAAAGACATACTTTGCGGGCGATACACTCTAGTGAGCTTTCAACTTTTCGTCTTAATGTACATGATAAAGAAATTATTTCTACGAAAAACGCAAGGCACACCTTGAGCAATATATTTGGTTTTGGGACGCTAAATGGAACCATGAGGCGATGCGAAGCCGGAGCACTTGCACGATCGCGTTCCGTTGGCTTTCGTTGGGCATGCTACCGACCTCGCGTCGTGGAACGCGCGTCCTGTCTAGCCTTGCCTTTAATTCGCACAGGGCGAGCGGGGAATGCGGTCGCTCTTTCGCTCGGGAGCGGACTTCTTCCTTGCATTTCACCGATCACAAGTGATAATGAAGGGACCACGTAAACCAACAGTACAATAAAAGTTTGATGTTTAATATATACACGATGTTTCACACTCTTTATATTATGTACTGGGCGCATTTCACGGAAGAGTTTCACGGTTTACAGATGATTCCCTCCGTAGCTTCGCCCCACTCATCATCATTCACCCCGTGGATATGCTGTGATTTTTTAATGATTGTGAAAGCTGATGTGGAGGAGGATAAGTGGACAAAGTTTAAGAAATTTAAAAAATGTTTTTTTTTTTTTTTAATTGTCGTCAGAAGTTTTCATTGTTCGGTGTTTTCTTGAATTTAGCCCGATCATATCTCTTTACTGAAAAGTTATATAAATACAAGATTTGGCACTTTGGTAGATAAGCATGCGAAGAACGTAATGCGGAATTTTTGTCGCTCTGCTACGAGGCTTTTTTGAGATAAAGACCTTCAAAGTAAAGAAAACTTTGCCGATTGGGCCATATTTGAGGTTTTTTATAAAAACATCTACATTACACATAAAAACTAAAAATACCTGAGCAGAAGCAAAAACATGCATATATTTAGCTAAATAAATTTCAGCTACCTAACTTTAACATATTTTGTGCAATTCATAACGAAAGTTGGCCAAAACAGCAGAGCGGATGAGCGCTCCACTCCACCTCTTCGTCATTATTGATTTCCTGTGGTTCGAAAAAATTTTTGGCGGCAAAACAAATTGCGGATCTCTTCTTTCCACTCATCAGGCAATAATATATAAAATTTTGAAATAAATTTGAGAGGTCGACCAGCCATCGTTTGTTCGATCTTACGTGGAATCACCCCGCTTGCGTTGTACGGACTGATGGCAGTTTTCCGTGGCATTATTCCCCCTCTCAAGACGCATCGCCCCGATGCGTGCGATGAGGCTGTATGCAGAGTTCCATTTGTGGGCGGGTTTCGAAGAACGAGTTGGTAGTACAGTGGGCGACTGGGGTGGCTAATCTTCGTGTCGGTCGTGGTATGGCTTCATGCGCACAACGTGTACGCGCTCAGTGGGATTGCGTCGTCGCGAAGGCGCGTGTCCTGCAGGCTTGACTTCATAAACCAGGTCACTGAGTCGCTGCACTACTTCATAGGGACCAAAATATCGGCAAATGAGTTTTTCAGACAGACCGCGTCGTCGTACTGGGGTCCATATCCACACTTTGTCGCCAACGTCATACCGCGTTTCACGTCTTCCCCGGTTGTAGCGGTCGGCGTCGATCCGGTGTTGGCGACGTATTCGGTACCTTGCTAATTGGCGGGCTTCTTCCGCTCGTTGTAGAAAGTCGTCAAGATCAGGGGGGTAGTCATCTTGGTCTATCGGTAACATAGCGTCCAGTGTTGTGGCAACTTCACGACCGTAAACTAGTTGAAACGGGGCAACCTTGGTGGTCTCTTGTACGGCGGTGTTATAGGCGAAGGTGACGTAGGGTAAAATTTCGTCCCACTTTTTGTGCTCGACATCGACATACATAGATATCATGTCGGTTAGAGTTCTGTTGAGCCGTTAAGTCAGGCCATTGCTTTGGGGATGATAGGCGGTGGTTTTCCTGTGAATAGTGTGAGTCATATTCAGCAGGCACTTCATAAGTTCCGCTGTGAAGGCCGTTCCGCGATCAGTGATTACGACAGTTGGAGCGCCATGCGGGAGGACTATGCTGTTCACAAAAAACTGGGCCACTTCAGCCGCCGTTCCCCGTTGCAAGGAGTCTGTTTCGGCGTATCTGGTCAAGTAATCCGTCGCCACAACGATCCATTTCTTGCCGAGTGAAGAGGTCGGGAAGGGTCCAAGGAGGTCCATTCCAACTTGTTGGAACGGCGCTTTCGGCCGATCTATAGGTTGGAGGAGGCCAGCCGGTTTAATACTTGGTGTTTTTCGTCTTTGGCACTCACGGCATGTCTTAACATAGTGCTGTACTGAAGCTAATAGCTTGGGCCAATAATAATGCAGACTGATTCTAGCAAGCGTTCGAGTCACGCCCAAATGTCCAGATGTGGGCTCATCGTGGCACGCTCGTAGTATTTCTTGCCGCATACTTGCAGGAACGACAAGCAAGAACTTCTCACGGTTTGGCTTAAAGTTTCTCTTGTAAAGAACATTTCTTCGGAGGCAGAACGATGTGAGGCTTCGAGAAAATATACGAGGTATTCGTACGTTGGCTCCTTCCAGGCGTTTAATGAGCGGGAGCAATTCTTCGTCTGCGCGTTGACATTCGGCTATTTTAGTAGTCTCGACAACCCCTACGAATGGAAAGTCATCTTCCTCTGATAGTGCTGTGTCTGCAGGCGCCCGCGACAAACAGTCGGCATCGGTATGTTTCCTCCCAGAACGGTATACCACGGTGATATCATATTCCTGCAGTCTGAGGCTCCACCTTGCTAGTCGTCCAGATGGGTCCTTGAGGTTCGCCAGCCAGCAAAGGGCATGATGATCGCTGACTGCCTTGAAAGGCCTACCGTATAGATACGGCCGAAATTTACTGATGGCCCAGATGACGGCAAGGCATTCTTTTTCTGTGGCTGAATAGTTGGTTTCCGCTTTCGATAGAGTCCGGCTGGCGTAAGCTATCACTTTTTCTTCGCCATTCTGCCACTGTATTAGAATGGATCCAAGGCCGATGTTACTGGCGTCTGTGTGGATTTCTGTGTCAGCTGTCGCGTCAAAATGGGAAAGAATTGGGGGCTTTTCCAGTCGTTTTCTTAATTCGTCGAAGGCGCTTTGTTGCTCGTTTTGCCACTGGAAGGGCATATCTTCTCTCGTAAGTTTCGTTAAGGGTTCTGCGATCTTCGAGAAATTTCGGACAAATCGTCTATAATAAGCGCATAGACCAAGAAACCTCCGTACTGACTTCTTATCTGTTGGCACCGGAAACCTTGCGACGGTGGCTGTCTTATCGGGATCAGGGCGAACACCTTGGGCGCTGACGACGTGCCCCAGAAATCGAAGTTCTTCGAAACCGAATTGACACTTCTCTGGCTTAATTGTCAACTCTGCCGAACGGATTGCCTCTAACACTGACCCCAGACGCTTGATGTGCTCCTCGAATGTAGCGGCGAAGATGATCACGTCGTCTAGGTACACTATAACACTGCCACTTCAATCCGGAAAGTACAGTGTCCATCATTCGCTGGAACGTTGCAGGTGCACAACAGAGACCAAATGGGAGAGCCTTAAATTCATAGAGTCCGTCCGGGGTAACAAATGCAGTCTTCTCGCGATCGCGTTCATCAACTTCGATTTGCTAGTATCCGCTTTTCAGATCCAGTGATGAGAAAAACTTGGCACACCGAAGTCGATCTAACGTGTCGTCGATGCGTGGAAGGGGATATACATCCCGCTTAGTCACAGCATTCAGTTTCCGGTAGTCGACACAAAACCGCAGCGTGTTGTCCTTTTTCTTGACAAGCACCACGGGGAATGCCCACTGACTGTTAGAAGGCTGGATCATAGAGTTTCCTAAAATTAACTAGAGGGGACTCTGGCGCTGCGATCGTTCAGCTACCATGGGAATGATGGGTAGTACACAAATTTGCCTAGTCTTCGTGCTTACGGCTTCAAACGTACTTGTGGCTTTGTTTATTGCTATGTTTTGCTTTTCTTTTGGATAAAAGAATGGATCGTTGTGAACTTCGTGACCAGATTTGAATCGCTGAGCCTAAAGAAGATAAAGTGGCGAAGTGAAACTGCTGACTTTTACTGAAATTCGTTTTGCGACAAAGCGGCTGCAGCCGACGCAGAGCCAAACGGAGCCGAAAGTACGAAGTTCAGACAAATTTGTGTACTACCCATCATTCCCATGCTGGCTGAAGCGTCATGCGTTGCAGCTCCCATAGACACTAGCGCCAGAGTTCCCTCTAGTAAGTATTGTAGGAAACTCTATGGGCTGGATAACATCATCTTCAAGCATCTCCCGTACCTGATTTTGATCACCTCCCTTTCCTTTGGCGAAACACGATATGGATGCTGGCATACCGGCCTGGTTGTCTCGTCCGTTATGATCCTGTGTTTGGCAATGCTCGTGCGCCGTACCTTTGAGCTATTGGAGAAGCAGGTGCCAAATTCCCGTACGAGGTCGTATAACTGTCGCCGTTGAATTTCTGAAAGCTGGGGATTGACAGATATTACGTCGCAGACGTCAGGCGTTGATTTTACATCCACTGACGTTGTTTCGAGACTGCATATTTCTGTCGCTGCACAGAACTCATGGAGAAAGGCTATGGTAGTCTCCTTCGCGATATGCTGGAATTCGTTCCCCAAATTTGTCAGGAGGATATCTGCGCACCCGTTTCGCAACTGAATAATTCCTCGTGCCACACAAACGCCTTTTTTCAAGAAAACATCCATGTTGCTGTCAGCCACACCTTCGCAGTCGTTAAATGTATCATTCCTGACGAGAACCATTACACTGCTTCGTGGCGGTACGGTCACATCATCATCGACGACGCGTAGTGGAGTGGTGTATCGTTCGTCTGCTTCTGCTACCTTTATAGCATGTTCCGTCGAAAATGATACGCTTGACCTCTGTAAGTTGATAATGGCACCATTATCTTGCAAGAAATCCATTCCCAGTATAACTTCACCCCGAACACACGGGCAGGACGACGAAGTCACCGACGTAAGTGAAGCCCCGTATCCCAACTCTTGCGGTGCACCTGCCGAGAGGCGTTATAAGGTGACCGCCTGCAGTACGCACTTGAGGGCCAATCCATTCGGTTAAGACTTTCTTTAGTTTCTTCGCTAAGTCGTAACTGATCACAGAGTAATCCGCACCGGTATCGATTAAATCATTGAGCTCTAGTCCGTCAATTGCCAGCGGCAAGTCTGAAGTTATTTTCTCGCTACTGTACTTCTTTACCTGTAAACAGTCGTCGTCGTCATGCTGATATTGCAGTGGAGGATCTTCACATGTCTAATCGCCAGCGGCCTTGCCTCCACAGGTCGCGGTCTTCCGTTTCCCGGGGTTGGGCTAGGCGAATGATGCCTGGGCGCGCTTGAGAAGGGACAAGGGCTGGGCGAGCGGTGGCGCATAGGGGATAGCGAGCGTGGCTGATGACGACGAGGCAGGTCAAAGTTCTGACGCGAGCATAGGTATTCTTCGATGTCGGACGGTCTTTCACCGTTTCGAGGACACGGTGCGTTGATGGCGAATCCCCTAAGACCAGCCTGACGGTATCGGCAAAATCGGTACAAGTGACCAGCCTCTCCACAGTGGAAGCACAGGGGCCTCCGTTCGGCGTCTCGCCATACGTCACTTTTCCGAGGCCTTGTTTCTGCCGCGCGAGGTGGACTGCGGGCTGCCTCTACCATATGGGGCGAACTGCGTGTTGTCTGTGCGTAGGTACTTGGCGTTTCGATCGGCGCACAGTGGACAGCAGGTCGCCTGAGCACCTCAGAGTACGTTACCGCGCGTCGTGTCGGTATTGCATCACTCTGCGGCTCCCGTATGGCGTGCCTAATTTCTTCTCGCACAACATCAGCAATAGACAGCTCCGGTGAAACATCGGGTGGCTGCAGCTTGCGTAGTTCCTCCCTGACTACCGACCGGACGAGCTCCCGCAGGGTGTCCAGGTTATCCGCAACGCCTGCCGAGTAGACTGCAGCTGATGTACAGGCTACGTCGCGATTGTACTGCCGGGCTCTCTGATGCAGCGTCGTTTCGATGGTTGTTGCTTCCGACCGAAACTCCGCAACTGTGCGAGGCGGATTGCGAACAAGTCCCGCGAACAGCTCTTGTTTTACCCCATGTATGAGATGGCGCACCTTCTTGTCTTCAGTCATGCTGGGATCAGCTCGTTTGAACAGGCGGGACATGTCTTCTATGTACATCGCAACAGTCTCGTTGGTGCGTTGGTTCCGTGTACGAAGAGCTGCTTCTGCCTTTTCCCGGCGATCACTGTTACCGAACGTACACAGTAGCTGCCGCCGAAACTCTTCCCAAGACGTCAGGGATGCCTCGTGGTTTTCGTACCACACTCGTGCAGAGTCTTCCAAAGCAACGTAGACGTTGCGCAGCTTGCGTTCTTCGTTCCATTGGTTGATATTTGCCACTCTCTCGAAGTGGTCTAACCAGTCTTCGGCGTCCTCGAACGAGTCGCCGTGGAATACCTTAGGTATGACAGGTTGGCTCACGATGAGCTGCGACGGTATAACTTGGCTGGTCATGGTGGTGGTGTCGCTTGTCTCAGTCGCCGGTACTCTTGAAACAGCGGGAAGGGGTCCGAATTCTGGTGAATCTCCTCGAATACGGCGGCTGGCCCGTTGGTGCACCGGTGTAAGCTCCACGGCTTCCGGTTGATCAGGGCTTGGGCTGCGCTCTCTGGGGCTCGGAATCATCTACCCCGCACCTCCACCAGAAATGTAACACCGGTCTCCACAAGGATTTGGTATTTACACTATTTATTGAGGGGCTGACTTGTGCCCAAAGCCAAAAGGAAACACAGAAAATTCGGAAGGAACCGAAAGTCCGCAGCTCTCACGAGCCTCTCATTCGAACGCCGTCTTTCTCTTCTTCACGCGCGTTGGCTGCTCGGCCGAAGCTCGTGCGCATGCAGGGCCGGCCGGCGCATTGTGGCTGGCTTCATCTGTCGTAGCGGTGCCGTCTTCGTTTCACTTCGTTTGCGACGCTTGCGTTGTACGGACTGATGGCAGTTTTCCGTGGCAATATTTATTTATTTATTTATTTATTTATTTATTTATTTATTATTTATTTATTTATTTATTACACAGATAATTAGTTTATTTCTTCCTTGCTTATTTAGCTATGGTAAGTTATAGTAGTTATATTTATTCATAGCTAGCCCAAAAGTCGGCATGCAGACTTTGGTGCTAACTACTTAATGCCAAATCACTAAGGTTATCACAGCAATACTATAGCTTCGGCGACAGAATTAAATGATCGTCAGCATCACCTAAGTAACCTATTCAGGCAAAAGGTTGTGTATGTTTGAGGCTTCCGAAATATTTGGGGCTGCACGTCTTTGATATTGTATAGGTAACTTTCGTGCATTTTCTTCTGAGCACAAATAAAAAAACATGAAAGTAGCGTAGGGGATAAAATTAAAACGTTTGTTCCTTAAGGTTTCATAAGATGTTTCAATGCGGCGGATTCTTTGCCAATGTGTCCACTGATTTCGTCTTGTCCGTTTGTATGGGATCATGATTATAACTCATTTCATCATCCCACACAAACGTCTCGTCTTCTCCGAGTGGAAGAAATGTGCCACATTTGGCACGGCGGCTTTGTTCTGGCGTTACGAGTAAGCCTTGGTCCAAAATACATAATTTTATAGCGACGACCATTCCGTATATAGATTAAAAGTTGTCCCGACGATATTTTTCACTTTATCTGCAACTACTGTTGTTTTCTTGTTTTTTTTTCGCTTAGAAGAAATAAATCAACATCACGCAAACGAACTGAGCAAGTAAGAAGATTACAAAGAATGGTTTTGACCTTGTGGTTTTCCACAGTACCCACGAGGAATTGGACAAAGAGTATGCAAGTGATGAACAGTAAGATAGACAGGTACTAGAAACCCAAAAGCTTGTTTAAATAGCCTTCAGCAAAGATGCCGCTCCGACGGCTTTTCTAGTAATCCTTCGTGTTCTCTTCTGGTCGACTGTATGACGTGTCACTGTGATACTTTGCTGTGACCGCGATTACTCAGGGTCATGTCGGCAGTTATGGAGAACGCACGCTACCAATGCAAACGAAGGCGCGTCGGATGATGCCTGCTGCTGAAACAAACTTTGACATCCGTCACCATAGTTTTCTGTGGTTGCTGTGACTAAGCGGTCTGTTCACGTAACAACTAGAGGTCTGTTCACGTAACAATTCAAACTTGCCTTTTCCAATATTGGAGTATACACGTATTTCGCAAGTTGTGTTTTCCTTCGTTATTCATATGCTGTATGTATATATATATATATATCTCTATGTGTATATTATGCGCATGCATATCTGTACATAACTGCGCATTGTACATTTTAACGTACTTGAAGTGCTTAGTATATTCCCTTGCATTTTTTTTCCACTTTTCTCTTCTTGTAAAACCTTGTAAAACTAGTGTACCTGCGCCCGTAGTGAATGCACTACGGTATCAATGTGTAATTGTGAGCAACTATTAATATGCATTTTTTTTCACTTTTATCAAGTGCTGTACCCTGTCGTTTCACCGCCGATGGGTGGCTGGGGCTTTGTCAAGCTGTCATTGGACAGCTTTTTTCCCGGCCACCTTTTTTCACCGTAAATGTTCTTGTTTTTGGTGAAAATAAAGTTCTTTGATTGATTGATTGATTGATTGATTGATTGATTGATTGATTGATTGATTGATTGATTGATTGATTGAAACACTCCCTGGGTGACTAATGGTACACATTAAAAAATATGCCCCGAAAATAGATAAAAAAACATGGGCAATCCCTCCGTCATAGGAGTCAGTATAACACGAAAGTAAAACGTGTATTTGCAGAAGTAGTTGAATGTTTACTGTATATTGACATAAGAGAGCTTGCACAAATAATATTGGTGTTTCGCAGCTATAGCACCATTTAACGCGGATGCACCCACGTTGACGCTTGGTGGCACATCTCCATCCCGACGACTAACGTCCATGATTAATGATTAAAACAAACCTTTGTGGTAGCTGTAGTAGTTAACGGTGAGAGCGTATTCAGAGGAAGCGGTGTGACAGCCAGAAGAGCGTCGCTGACTGGACGCAGAACTTAAGCTGAGGTCGCAACCCGCCGCATATTGAAGAGTTATTAAACACCAGGGCGGGACTATGGAGGAAAACACAACGCGCCGCGTGTCTACCCTCTATAGCCCGGCCGCGTTTTTTCTCGGGGCGAACGTAAGCGGTGAACGCGATGTTACAAGGCGAGGCAGGCGCGCGTCGCGGAGCTATATTTAATATGGAAAAATGCTATGAGCGAGGCTGAGGCTAGGGCTAAGGTCGCCGCCTCGCGGTGTGTTAAGGCGTTGACGAAATAGCTCTTGTATTGGAAACGCGCCGAATGGGACGGACGCGTAGCAACGATGCATTGCAGGAGCTAATCGTGGAAGCCATGTTCACAAAGCATTACTTCACTTTACCGCTCCCAGAAGGCGACACCACCCCGCCGACCAAGAGCACTGTGAGAGGAAGGTGTGAGATATAAAGGGCTCGTTTGTAAAGTCTCCAGAGTGTGTGGCCGTGGCGCAGTGGGATAGCGTGCACGGCACCTGTTGTCGTGGACCGAGAGCTAGTGGGTTCGGCTCGCGTTGATGGTACTTCTTTTTCTTCAAGTTTTGCTTTGCCGTCTAATCGTGTGCATTTTTTGACGTCATTTCCTTGACGAAAATACGTCACTGAAATCTTGGTGGACCCCGGCATAAAACAATTTCGTGTTAAAAAATAACTGCCGTGGTAATTAAGTTTGCTAAAACACTCCGCGCCTACTGCAGAAGAACTGGGTTTGGCTACCACCTGTGACGCTTTTACAGCGGAGCTGTCTTTGCAGACCCTATGGCGTTCACTAAAACCCACGTGATCGACCGCAGAGAAGAGGTGCAACTGAAGGGGCGAGTGAAAAGATATAAATAAAGCAAAGTTGATTTCCTGGGTGACGTCGGGTTTGAACGCGGGCCCTCATGGCCTGAAAAAGAAGTCTCATAACCACTAGGCTATGCACCCACACTTGCACAACATGAATATTTAGGAAGCATAGCAATGCGAGAGTGGAATGGCGACGGGAACCACTCGCCCCTCCCCCCTCGCAGTGAATATCGCGCGTCTGCGGGAGTCATTCTCGCTCCGACGTTGTCATGTTTGTTGAGCGGCCGTGGTGCGCCGGAAAACCCAAGCGGCGAGACGACGGCGACGACGCTGCCGGTCATTTCGCCGGTGCCAACACGGGCTTACAAGGAGAGGCGCGTATCACGAGCCAGCTAGGGGGTGTATAAAGTAATTAGTGAAGACTGTCCTGAAACTTAGGTACAAAATGTAATACCTGACGAAAAGGACGACACCTTCACTGTACGATGGCTTTCACGGCGTGGAACTGGCTGTATTTTTTTTTTTGCCCACATCAATTTTCGATGAAGTTATAAGTTCTACGTTTAAGATAAATAAAATTTTGCTCCACATACTTACTGAGTACAGTGCGATGCTCAATATGAATTACTCAATGAATGACTGAGTGCCTCTTGGCCTCAAGTGTTTGTAACTGACAAATAATCGAGGCCCTGATTTCCGCTAATTATTTTCGCTGAGAAAAACCAACAGCGAATGAACACCAAATAGCGCGCCAACGAGGTAGTTTTCGCAGTCAATGCAATTTGTTTCTTACTGGTCGACGAATGTTTTGCTTAAATGCAGTGACACCTGAGACCTTCTGTTTAATGCTCGGAGAAGGTTTTGCAGTATTTAGGAAGGCAGAATATAATTATTTGATCCAACGTGAAGCGACGTGGCACACTTATGTGTAACTAATACAGCTTTCATCTCTAGTTAGCAACGCTGTAGGTGACAACGAATCAATCGCAATAAAACATCTTTATTTCAAACAACCAATAAATAACCACAGAGTCGCCATTCGTTTCGCTATCTGACTCAGCCGCACCAGGTAAACATTCAGAACAAGCCATCGCCAGGAACCAGATGGTCAGATCAGCCTAGAAAAAGAAAATATTAATATCTCAAATGAGCATGTACATTAGAGTTTGTATTCACAGAACATCTTTTGGGGAGCGCCCGTAGACGAACGGTGGGCACAGTGATTCTATCCGTCCCATGTTGATCCCTAATTAGAGTGTAGGACGTCTGAACGTTGGCCAGGAGAAATTACTCTTACGGGCCTACTTAACTATCCTCAAAAATTACTTGTAAAAGACCATGTTTATAATGCAACCGAAAATTGTAAAAGTTGCAAGTTTCCAATATTTTACTAAAATGGAGTCACCTAGTCAGGCAATTTTTATTCTAGGAAGACTGTAGTTGGCCCTATAACTATTTCAGATAAATGAGCTTGCACTTTCACTGTTGCACAGTCTGTACAGAAAACCTAAAGAAAAAAACGCTTTCTTGTGTGCGATTTGACCTCCATTTTTTTATGTAGTAAAACATACACCATATCTCTCGGCGTACTGCAATACTACAGTGCACGGGAAGACCATGGTCCATATTCTCACATATGCACACGAAACTACAGCGTTAGAATTGTTAATTATAGAAACTAGCCTATTGTAAAGGCTTGGCATGTGACTAACCAGTGCGACTTACCGATAGCAAACAACTCTTATGAACAAAAACATTTATAAAGCAGACCCTGAACCCTTTAACTGTGACCTACATCTTCCGGAATAGCAATATTTTACTCACTGATGTCAGATTTTTGTTAATGGCAGCATTTCACAGTCATGACACCGTGAACACGCGTGCACTGTCTCCTAGTTAAATTGTACCCTCTGCGATGTCATCAGTTTTTATGCCTGGTGCCAGTGCATTGCTCTGTACTATGCTATTGTACAAGATTTTATATTAGCAAAACGACTGTATAAGAAGAGGATTTCTGTGTATCTATTTTTCACACTAAGTAGTCCTTAACTGCAGTCCGCTCCAAACTCAAGCTCACACAAAGAAAGTAGCTAAAGTGTTTTGGCGTATATCTTCCAATATCTTACCCACCATTTTCTTATCTTTGTCCTTGAATAATAACGGTCGGTCATCCTTTCAGCAAACCGGGTCCTGAACCAATTCCTGTGTGAGCGGCAATTGGAATGCCTGGGTGGATTTTCTTCACTTTATTTTCTCTTCTGACAAGATATGCTGGACCGGTAAGAGTCTTCACGTAGCCGAACGTGCCGGGTCCACCAATGTAAGTTTCTCCCAGTGGAAATCCTAGCCCACCGCCGAAGCCCCCACCACCGGCAAGACCTGGCCCGAAGCCTCCTCCGAAGCCTCCTCCGAAGCCTCCACCGTAGCCACCTCCAAAGCCTCCACCGTAGCCACCTCCGTAGCCGCCTCCATAACCTCCCCCGTAGCCTCCTCCAAATCCAAGTGCATTTCCACCTCCAGAGCCAAATCCGAAACCACCTCCGCCGAACCCTGGCCCGTAGCCGTAACCTGGTCCGAATCCTCCAGTGAAAACAGTGCTGAATAATGAGCAAACGAAGGCGGCGCTGATCTGCGAAATTAAAAAGAGAAAGCAGAAGAAAAATACGTCTTGGTACATACCAAACTAATTGATAATGTGAGCCTTAAGATTGGTTACAATTCACCTTCCCTCTTTTCCTCCTGTCCTCCGAGATGTTAAAGTGGCACACGACATCGGTGTATGACGAAGCCCAACTTCTGATTAGATGGTCGTGTTGTCATTCTCTGTCACACATCTACCATTATTTGCATGGGCTTGAGCTGGTACTTTTATAGTAGTGCTGCTCACCATGACCATTGCTTGGCTTGAAGGCACAGATGGCGTTTAGTACGAGAGTACTTTTTATTGGAAAGCTTGGAGTCGAAGCAAGCTTACAAAATACTTGTTCGTATTGGTTTATTTCACTAGGTGTTAAACTAGCCGCGTGTACTCCGAGTATATATAGAATGCTATTCGTAGTTCTTTGGCTAAAAAAACTTCAAGATACTTTCAGAATGATCACATTCATCGCAAATGACTTTTTTTCCTTGTCTGTCTAGTTTGTCACTTTCATATACATTGTTACTTTCGTTTCCTGATACAAAAAACGAGCGCATATTTTTCACATGAAACCATCATAACTTAAGATCTTCTCACTAAATCCAGCATTGAAAAATTAAAAAAGAATACAGAAAAAGGATCTAAGATTCATTTACAACTCAAATGATCGCAGGTCTATTAGCGAATTATTAAAAAAGTTAATTTTCCATCACATACTAACAAGACAATGTTGGTAGACTTTTTATAAATTAATAAATGGTTGTTACAAAACTAACACATCGTATATCTTGCCATCATCTGCAGGTTAAGCAACTGGAAACTGTCATTTGCAAACAATTACGCCTTCAATCCAAAGAGTGAATTTCTCTAAATATTTTGCTTTCATTGCACAATAAACGATTACACCAAGTTGTAACCCGAAAATCTTTGGTATCCTTTGAGGAGCATTTGATTTGAAGTGTTTTGTATCCTATTAAACCTGCCTTTCCATTAACCCCCCCCCCCCGAATGTACCTTTATTATGAAAATGTACCACTTTGCAATGGTCTAACTTAGAACGCAGTATTTCTAAATAAATAAATAAATAAATAAATAAATAAAAAATAGTCTTTTGATTTCTGAGCATTACTAAAAGTTGAGCAGATATTCCATTCGGGCTTCTTGGTACAACGCCGTCGACGAAAATAGCGCAGAAAGAGCAGTGACACGAGCCTGTGTTTCGTGTCTTTTTCTCGTGTCCCGGTTCTTCCTGCGCCATTTTCGTCGACGATTACTGAAAGACTTAACTTCTAAGCACACCACAACTACTCATCACTTCAAATGGTTATTAAAACATTAGTAAAAGTAATGCCCTAACCGCTCGAAATTCGTCTTAGAAAACCAGAGTTGTAGCTTGACCACTTTTGTTTCCCCTTATTCGCCACTTTGGTCTAGTAGTTATGGTGCTCGACTGCTGATCCGAAGGTCGCGGGATCAAATCCCGAAGAGGCGGCCGCATTTTCGATGGAGGCCAAAATGCTTGATGCCCGTGTACTTTGATTTAGGTGCATGCACGTTAAAAAGCCCCAGGTGGACGACATTTCCAGAGCCCTTCACTACGGCGTCCCTCATAATCATATCGTGCTTTTGGGACGTTAAATCCCAACAATTAATATTATTACTTTCATTTCCCATCCGAGAATAAAAATATGTTGCCGCAAAGATATGCACTCTTAAAAAAAGGTGGTAAAACGTTAGTAACTGCAGCATTTACTACCCCCACGTCAACATTACTCTGTGTCGCTAATGTTTTCCTACTACAGTCATGTCTCGTGTATGGACCCCGTTAATATAGAGAACCGCAACATGTACGAAATTTTCTGCAACCGGTCTTCCGACATGCAGTTCTGCCCTGCTAATATAGAAACGTGTAGTCCGGACTATGGACAGCTATTTTGGGGACAAAACGGGTAAATACAGGCAATTTTGTCTGGTTATTATGGACAAAGGATCACAAAGCAAAAAATTTCGGAAGCAAAGCAAAACGTTCCGCGCCTGCATGCGCAGGAACTCTCCGGGATGGTGTCGAACAGTCTCATCAGACTGCCTGCAGGACACGCATGCGCTTTTAGAGCACATTCTTGAATAGTGCGATGACCAGTAATAACGCTAGAAAAAGTCGACACGCTTCGCCGAGCATCAGATTCACCGTCGCAACCAGGTAACAATATCCGCTGCCCATAAAAGGCGAAGCTCGACGCTTCTCAGTGAGGCCGACGTGTTGCGCTTTCTTGACACTGCCGTCGGATCGAAGGCATCAATGCGAACCCACATCTCCGCGGTTTTTGTTTGGTTTTGTTTTTTGGCTGAATTAACTGTGTTCCTTTTTTTGTAGCGATTATTTCTTAATCTCTATGTTTTTTGCCTTGATTCGTTATTATGGACGACTGTATTGTGGACGATTTTTCTATGGAATGGATGCGTCCATATTCCCGAAGCATGACTGTATAGAAATATCTGATAGGAAAGAAACGTTGTCATTACTACTTAGCATACTAGGTTTAATAAAGGTTACTACTTGAGCACGTTGCGCGTTCACACCGAACGCGGAGCACGCAAGCGGGCAAGCGGATTTTCGAAGCGGAGAGGCAGCGAGCGCACGCGGCTGTTCAGACCGACCGCGTTGCTTTTTGCCCGCTCCGCCGCGGGGGAGGAGCAATCGACGAAGCCGTTGTACATTGTCAACATTGTCGCGCTGCCGTCTACTACGTGCTGGAGCAAGATGATGAGCTCATATGAAGAAGACGAGTTGGTTGCCATTGTACTTGCCACTTCTCTAGTTGCTATTCAAGAGAAGCGGAAGGCGCAGGGGAAGACACCCCGCCAACGACGGCGGTGGGTTCGGCCGGCCTTACAAGAGCGCGATAAAATGGGTCATGAAAATGCTTTGCTGCCTCACCTTCGTTCGCGCGATTTGGAGTACTACAGAGGGTGAGTCTCCGGTCTGTTTCTCGTACAGCACCGGGTGCTGCTTGATTGTATCCAGCATCGACGGAGAACATCGACGGATTGTATCGACGGAGAACACCACAGCCGGTTCGCTCATGACGGTAGCCATTTGCACGGACTCGTCTCCGTCTCGGGCCCTGATTGGCTGCGGCCAAAGCGGCCAACTTTTCCGCGCGGAGAAAATCGGTCCGGGCGCGATCCCGAGAAGCGGCCGCGGATTTTCCGCTTTTGAGGATAATCCGCGTCCGCTTTCCGGATCCGCCTCTCCGCTTTCCGGATCCGCGCTCGGTGTGAACGTGCCTTTAGTAAACATTACTGCCTCTACAGTCCGTGATATGTCATGCTGCAATTGTGAGATTTTATGGAAAGTTCAGGAGAACCATAATTTTCTCGATTATGCAAGCATAACAGTTTCGTGCTTCGTCATGACACACGTATATGCAAACAGTAAGCTGTAAGAATCTCGACTGAAAACATTGATTCCATCTCGATGTTCATGGCTGCTCACCGGTGCAACGTGCGCTTCCCCAAAACAAGGCTATGTACAGGATGTTTCAAGAACTGTGTACGAAAATCCTCAAAAATAAGGCAAACATTGCCTTCATATTTACCTTTTCTGTATCGGCGGACATCTTAAGATGACTTGAGGTATCAACTACAGCAGTTATTAAATTAGAAGAATTGTCTTTTTAATTAGTGGAGACAGGCGATTGCCAGGTCGAATAGGAGAATTTCCTGCAAAAAGCCCAGTGCCACTTTGAGGTTTCCGAAAACCGGCGGCTGGTAATTTTTACAGTGTGAGGAAATCTGAGCAAGTTCGGCACGAAACTGAAGCCGAGACGCAGTAGCGCCCGCCTGTCGCGCTCTTCAGATACATCTGGGAGGAGTGAGCGTCGTTACATCACTCACGGGTCTACTCGTGCTGCGCTTGTGATTATAGCACGCATAGCGTACGCATTGCTTACCGAATGCAGAAGAACTAACACCACTATAATCGTTTTAGGAAAGAGGGACGTCATTCTGGTCGTCTGCTACTTGCGCTCATCGGCGCTCCGCTTTCGGTTTCGCCGATGAATTTGCTTGAATTAGACCACTCGTATTAATTTCCAGAGGCCAATTTTTCGGAAATCTCCAAGCGGCAATGGGCTCTTGGCAGGAATGACTTCATTTTTCCCATGTGACCCGACCACGTGTCTCCTCTAATTAAAAAGCTAACTATTTTAATTTCCGATATTAATGCTGTAGTGATTGTCTACAGCTGTCTTAAGATGTGGGCCACTACAGAAGAAGTGATTATGAAGACAGCGAGCGAATATCTAATTTTCCTTACTTCTGGGGATTTCCGGACGCTTTCTTGAAACACCGTGTGTAGTCTTTCAGATGTTGTTAGTGTGTTTGTCGCGTAGAAGCCTTGATATTATGTGTGTGCGTTATCATTTATCGTTCGTTCATGCATTTATACATACATTGTTATTCTGAAGATCTCATTGTGGTATGCATTTTACCAGGGCAATCACACGAAGTAGTAAGTGATTCTTAATTAGTGTATCAAACCAATGCCGCCTTGGCTACGGCATCTCCTGTAGCCTAAGACGCTTTGGGACGTTAAACCAACCGTCCCCAACCGTTTCGTTTTTTTTTTTTTTGACCTTATGCTTTTGTAATTCATTCGACTTTATAGGCAAATGTCAACCACGCACATAAACCAAATGGGTGTGAACCTAATAGTAATGACAATAGCTGATGGGGTCTTCCGTCCCAAAACCACGATATGATTATGTGAAACACCATAGTGGAGAGCTCCGAGAATTTATATCACTTGGGGTTCTTTAACGTCCACCTGAACCTAAACACATGGGTCTCTAGCATATGGCCTCCATCGAAATGCGGCCGCCGCGATGCGGTCCCGCAACCTTCGGGTCAGAAATCAAGCACCATAACGACAAGACCACGGCGGCGGGTGTGATTGTAAACCTATTGTTGGGTAATTCTAGTTCACTGTGTTAGTGACTGGGCTAACATGGTAGTGCCTGTCATAATAGTAAGGTTACTAACACTGTATTACTACTTCCCTGTAGGTAGTAACCGGAAGTAGTAAGTAACGTTACTGACTTGGCAGTTACTACCTGCAGTTACTGCATAGCTATTGAATGCCGTGATAAGCGCTTACGCCTCAATATTAGTAAATACCAGTATTTTTTTAAGAGTGTGGTGCCAAATACTTTTGGTAGGTACAGATAGTATGGTTAAATAATACTTCTGAACATTTACTCCCAGAGTCTGTAGATAAGTACAAGAGTTAATCCACACATAGCTACAATACGATTTGGCCGGCGCAACAACACAGTGACGTCGCGAAGATGCTTGCAACATAACGACGCGAACAAATACAGTAATATCGCTGAACAATCATGCTGACCTGCAGTGCAACTAAAGTATACTATTATGAACAAGAGTCATTTTAGATCCGCTATTTCTTCCATCTACTTTTCAATATGGAAAAATTATTTGGAAGTACGGCTTTAAGTAGGGCCACTTATCCTGAGATCATAGATAATATCATCCAACAGTGGCAATGTCGTGGAAACGTTTTTTTTTTCCCAGTGCGATCTAAATGTACTTCTTGATGAATCTTCCAAAGGTGCTCTGAATTTCTTTTACGTAATGAGATGCGATGGATTATTTTATTTCTGCGAAGTTCAGGAGATTCCTAAAGAAGTGACATAGCTGCATCCACATGTCCACAAGCACATTGTGGAATTTCAGTTCGCCAAGTTCTGGGCAAAAGGTGTGTTGTGTAAGCTTACAGGGCCACAATCGATACATTTCTGTTTAACTTTCCATTTAACATAAATGGAAGGGTAAATACAATAAGCGGTCACTATAATTTGGATATTTTGAATTATGTGGCTACTGGAAGACAGCACAAATCTATTTCTTATATTGGGAGTAAAATACACTTCTTTCATCTAATACGCTCCTCGGGCTGCCGCATCGGCTGTTTTATTGCCGAAAATACTGAAATGTCCTGGTATCCAGTATATATTACGGCGGACCAATCTAGGTCCACCGTAATTTTGCGAAAGCAGTCTGAAAGTAATGAATGCTATAATATATGAGCGTTCATTGCTTTGAAACTAACGTGTTTGTGAAATGGAGCGCTGCCTGGCAGTCTATGAAACTACCCAATCTTGCACATATTGTGCGAAAGTTTTAAATTTAATTATACGAGGAATAGCAAATAGCTGAGCCTCGGTTGCACGCCCGGAAATAGAACATTTGAATGCACTTTGTGTGTTAAATTGTTGTATGACAACTGTTCAAGAGGAAGAGTTGCCAAAACGGTAGTGTTAAGGCACAGATATATACGTATGTCGGGAAGCTAATATATGCTTACTATAGTGCTAGCCTCTTTAGAGGCTTCAATAAAACGTGCCTCTGTTTGATCGTTATACCGTCGATTGTCGACTACACTTACTGTCATCTTGAATTACTTTATGGACCTGACTGCGTTTTGTTTAAAAGATGCCCCAAGCCAATAGTAATTTCCGCCAGTTTAACTTATTCAGCTATTTAATCCACTCCAGTGCAACCTTTACTAGACATGCACATGCTCCTGCATTTCAACTGCTCAGCATAAATTCTTAGTCTGAGCAGTTAAAGTTTCAGCATGAAGCATTGAAGCCTATCTGTAATTTCAAATATATCGCTCGGAATCTTTGACGGTCAATTGCAGTCGTGTCCAGCTGCACCTTAAAGGGACACTGAAGGCAAATAACATTTTATGTGAGAGTGAAAGGTCAATGCTCGAGAACCTCGAAAACGTCAATATTATGTGCAGAAGGGCTTCTGTAATCGAGAAATGAAGGTAAGTGTAGGAAATGATTTGCGCCACCAGTGGGGCATTCTGGAACAACAGCCCGATGACGCAGAACGTCCTTAGTACAACTAATCACTACTACTCAAATTACTCATGATGGGAACGAACAAACGATATGCTACGTCACAAGGTCGTTCTCGGAGGCGAGAGTTTAAGCAACGATATGCGGAACACTAAAACGGGATTTTCTTTCAAACTTAGCATTTCCTTGGCCCGAAACAAGCAATACGAGGTTTCTGATGCTTTATTTCAACAGTTATCGTCGACATAATATTTACCTTTACTGTCCACTTAAGTAGACAGTGCTCTTAAGAAAACCATAAAATGTTCACGACAGCAGATCATGCATTCTTGATATTGAGTGAGGCAACATTGGTGCACGCAAATCACTACAGTAGTGTATCACCTTGTCGAGCATACGATTTGCAGAACATTTTCTGGCCATTCGCGTCTGCTGATTCATGATCCAAATCTTGTGTTTGCAAACTAACAAATCTCTACGATACTTTTTTTTTCTGCACAGTATCTGCCTCAGAAAGGTTCTTTTTTCATATTTTACACAAGGTGCATACAGAAAATTCTGTTTCAGATGAATAGAAGGTCACTATTCAGCTTTCCCGTTAACCAATATTAATTCACGAATTCAGAAAAGAAGGGGTACATACCAGCAGCTTCATTGTGGACGGTTAGAAAGGGGCACACTAAAGGGTGCCTCCTCAAGGTCTTTGCTTTTATACGGCGAGATACAGATCTCCACCAAATCCTCCACCGCTGCCCGTTGATCCGGCAGGACTGCGCAACTGTCCCGTGCTTCTACTCGCGAGCATCCTTTTGTCACCAGGAAGGAGGAAGCTGCAAGAGCACGTAGTAAAATCGACGCGATTGACGTCTCAAATTTGATATCGCTTGCCTTTTCGCCCGCTGGCAATGACCTATACTCTGGGGCTCAAACAGCACGTGTACTGACAACACCGACTAAAATGGAAGAAAAGCAGAAACTGCCGGGTGCGCCTTATCGAGTTTCCTTCAGCCCTATTCGGCTGAAGCTTTCCCTCTGATAGTTATCTAAAGAGCCAGGACACGCAGCTACATTGTTTGCATAGAGGAACCGCTCTATGGAAAAGGTGGGTTGTTACAAACTTCAAAGCCAAGGCTACACCTTCCATCTCACATATCAGTGAATGAGACGCGCGGCATATAGCATAATGGCCGGCGAACTTCGCATTCTTCTTTTCATATGCATATTATGGTGATGGACATTGCAAACACCGGAAAAAAAACCTAGGAAATGAACAGCTGCGCAGTTTTACGGTCGCCTTCAGATTACGCCGTAATCTTCGCCCACACCTTTGTTTTTGTTGAAAGCTGCAAGATAACCTCATCTTGCAAGTAGATGTAACATGAGATAATTAATAATGTTCTGAACACAACACATACCGTAACAGTATAGTTCTAAGTCAATGCATCTTTACACCGATTTATCTCAACACAACCTCTGCCGGGCCACTTAGCACTGAAATAGCACTGAGCCATCATGTTACGCTACGGTGGCTGTTGTCATTACACGAACATCACTTCACCATTATCAGCTCTCAAGAAGAGTTAAACAACCTGTAGAAACGACCCAGCTGTAGAAACCACAGTGAACGTCTATAGATCACGAACGAATATTTGTCTTTCCTTGTATTCATGGTTGCTTGAGATGTGTTTGTCAGCCTGTCAATATTGAAATAGTTCTGGCTGAAGCAATCGTACAGCAACATACGGCATATCATCTGAACGTTTACCTCCTTATGCTGTATTCCATCGTATGCGGCTGAGGGCCATCCCCTTTCCTGAAGTGAAGGTTTAATTCATTCATCCATTCGGTTAGGCATTTGGTACATCTGTATATATATGTTGCGCGTGATGTCACTTGATATGCAGCCATATGATTTTACGAAGCTTAGAATGCGTGCGGAACATCGATATCAGCAGGTCGCACACACCACATTCCTAACGGTTTCTCTTACGCACCCTGTGTTTATACGCCCCCGGTGAAGGGGATTGGAAAAGAAATTCCTTCTAACTCACCCACTAAAGGTATAGCATATATGTATACACGGTCTTAATGCGCTAAAGCATAAAAAAACTCACAGGGTTCCTTATCTATTCACTTAAGCTAACTCGAAGGCGAAAGCCATCTTTTTCTTTTCAGTCGATGTATTGATCCTACCCCGCCACCCTCCGAAGGCTTTCAGCACCTGACGTCGTTTTGCACTGCCTCCAAGATCGGAGGCACCTTACCTAGCTTTCCACTGCCTCCGTGATCAGCCCACTTTTGACCAAGCTACGATATCATACGATGACGTCATCGTGTGATGTTACGTCACTGTGACGTCATAACGATGTCACTAATTTTGGCGATCTGTGACGTCATGATGACGTCATCACGTGATGCTGATTTTTGCATCACTAGTCCACTACGCAGCGGGACGCCGATGCCGACGGTCAGTTTTCGAGTTTGATGAGGCATCTAACGCTTCCGCCTTAAAACGTTAGTAAAATGCTTTTGCGACTGTAAGTGATGCTTACGACCTTAGACATCCTCTTTACGTCTTTCCTCGCGATGGCTTCAGAAATACAGTTCATTCAGAAATACAGTTCGAACAACCACCAGTCACTAAGGCGACTTAACACAGGCACAAGTGGCACAGTCACAAGTAATCACAAGTAACACAGCCACAAAAGTCACATATGACCTGTAGATGTAGAAAACTATGCTGAAGTAAAGTTACGAAGATTATCCGGTATAAATCTTATGCTTGAAGTATTTCATGTAGGCAACGTTGAGCCTCAGCCGGTGAAAGCTCGTTTCATCTTGCCTGGTTAGTCCTTGTGGCATATAAGAGCTATACGTGTCGGGTCTATTCTCTGCAGCAGTCCGTGCTAGTTACTTGCATCGCTTGCGTCGAACCATATTTTTCCAACAACCACCAGTCACTAAGGCGACTTAACACAGGCACAAGTGGCACAGTCACAAGTAATCACAAGTAACACAGCCACAAAAGTCACATGTGACCTGTAGATGTAGAAAACTATGCTGAAGTAAAGTTACGAAGATTATCCGGTATAAATTCTTATGCTTGAAGTATTTCATGTAGGCAACGTTGAGACTCAGCCGGTGAAAGCTCGTTTCATCTTGCCTGGTTAGTCCTTGTGGCATATAAGAGCTATACGTGTCGGGTCTATTCTCTGCAGCAGTCCGTGCTAGTTACTTGCATCGCTTGCGTCGAACCATATTTTCCAACAACCACCAGTCACTAAGGCGACTTAACACAGGCACAAGTGGCACAGTCAACAAGTAATCACAAGTACACAGCCACAAAAAGTCACATATGACCTGTAGATGTAGAAAACTATGCTGAAGTAAAGTTACGAAGATTATCCGGTATAAATCTTATGCTTGAAGTATTTCATGTAGGCAACGGTGAGCCTCAGCCGGTGAAAGCTCGTTTCATCTTGCCTGGTTAGTCCTTGTGGCATATAAGAGCTATACGTGTCGGGTCTATTCTCTGCAGCAGTCCGTGCTAGTTACTTGCATCGCTTGCGTCGAACCATATTTTTCCAACAACCACCCAGTCACTAAGGCGACTTACAACAGGCACAAGTGGCACAGTCCACAAGTAATCACAAGTAACACAGCCACAAAAGTCACATGTGACCTGTAGATGTAGAAACTATGCTGAAGTAAAGTTACGAAGATTATCCGGTATAAATCTTATGCTTGAAGTATTTCAATGTAGGCAACGTTGAGCCTCAGCCGGTGAAAGCTCGTTTCATCTTGCCTGGTTAGTCCTTGTGGCATATAAGAGCTTACGTGTCGGTCTCTATTCTGGCAGCAGTCCGTGCTAGTTACTTGCATCGCTTGCGTCGAACCATATTTTCCAACAACCACCAGTCACTAAGGCGACTTAACACAGGCACAAGTGGCACAGTCACAAGTAATCACAAGTAACACAGCCACAAAAGTCACATGTGACCTGTAGATGTAGAAAACTATGCTGAAGTAAGTTACGAAGATTATCCGGGATAAATCTTATGCTTGAAGTATTTCATGTAGGCAACGTTGAGCCTCAGCCGGTGAAAGCTCGTTTCATCTTGCTGGGTAGTCCTTGTGGCATATAAGAGCTATACGTGTCGGGTCTATTCTCTGCAGCAGTCCGTGCTAGTTACTTGCATCGCTTGCGTCGAACCATATTTTCCAACAACCACCAGTCACTAAGGCGACTTAACACAGGCACAAGTGGCACAGTCACAGTAATCACAAGTAACACAGCCACAAAAGTCACATGTGACCTGTAGATGTAGAAACTATGCTGAAGTAAAGTTACGAAGATTATCCGGTATAAATCTTATGCTTGAAGTATTTCATGTAGGCAACGTTGAGCCTCAGCCGGTGAAAGCTCGTTTCAATCTTGCCTGGTTAGTCCTTGTGGCATATAAGAGCTATACGTGTCGGGTCTATTCTCTGCAGCAGTCCGTGCTAGTTACTTGCATCGCTTGCGTCGAACCATATTTTTCCAACAACCACCAGTCACTAAGGCGACTTAACACAGGCACAAGTGGCACAGTCACAGTAATCACAAGTAACACAGCCACAAAAGTCACATAGTGACCTGTAGATGTAGAAAACTATGCTGAAGTAAAGTTACGAAGATATCCGGTATAAATCTTATGCTTGAAGTATTTCATGTAGGCAACGTTGAGCCTCAGCCGGTGAAAGCTCGTTTCATCTTGCCTGGTTAGTCCTTGTGGCATATAAGAGCTATACGTGTCGGGTCTATTCTCTGCAGCAGTCCGTGCTAGTTACTTGCATCGCTTGCGTCGAACCATATTTTTCCAACAACCACCAGTCACTAAGGCGACTTAACACAGGCACAAGTGGCACAGTCACAAGTAATCACAAGTAACACAGCCACAAAAGTCACATGTGACCTGTAGATGTAGAAAACTATGCTGAAGTAAAGTTACGAAGATTATCCGGTATAAATCTTATGCTTGAAGTATTTCATGTAGGCAACGTTGAGCCTCAGCCGGTGAAAGCTCGTTTCATCTTGCCTGGTTAGTCCTTGTGGCATATAAGAGCTATACGTGTCGGGTCTATTCTCTGCAGCAGTCCGTGCTAGTTACTTGCATCGCTTGCGTCGAACCATATTTTTCCAACAACCACCAGTCACTAAGGCGACTTAACACAGGCACAAGTGGCACAGTCACAAGTAATCACAAGTAACACAGCCACAAAAGTCACATGTGACCTGTAGATGTAGAAAACTATGCTGAAGTAAAGTTACGAAGATTATCCGGTATAAATCTTATGCTTGAAGTATTTCATGTAGGCAACGTTCGAGCCTCAGCCGGTGAAAGCTCGTTTCATCTTGCCTGGTTAGTCCCTTGGGCATATAAGAGCTATACGTGTCGGGTCTATTCTCTGCAGCAGTCCGTGCTAGTTACTTGCATCGCTTGCGTCGAACCATATTTTTCCAACAACCACCAGTCACTAAGGCGACTTAACACAGGCACAAGTGGCACAGTCACAAGTAATCACAAGTAACACAGCCACAAAAGTCACATGTGACCTGTAGATGTAGAAAACTATGCTGAAGTAAAGTTACCGAAGATTATCCGGTATAAATCTTATGCTTGAAGTATTTCATGTAGGCAACGTTGAGCCTCAGCCGGTGAAAGCTCGTTTCATCTTGCCTGGTTAGTCCTTGTGGCATATAAGAGCTATACGTGTCGGGTCTATTCTCTGCAGCAGTCCGTGCTAGTTACTTGCATCGCTTGCGTCGAACCATATTTTTCCAACAACCACCAGTCACGAAGGCGACTTAACACAGGCACAAGTGGCACAGTCACAAGTAATCACAAGTAACACAGCCACAAAAGTCACATAGTGACCTGTAGATGTAGAAAACTATGCTGAAGTAAAGTTACCGAAGATTATCCGGTATAAATCTTATGCTTGAAGTATTTCATGTAGGCAACGTTGAGCCTCAGCCGGTGAAAGCTCGTTTCATCTTGCCTGGTTAGTCCTTGTGGCATATAAGAGCTATACGTGTCGGGTCTATTCTCTGCAGCAGTCCGTGCTAGTTACTTGCATCGCTTGCGTCGAACCATATTTTTCCAACAACCACCAGTCACTAAGGCGACTTAACACAGGCACAAGTGGCACAGTCACAAGTAATCACAAGTAACACAGCCACAAAAGTCACATATGACCTGTAGATGTAGAAAACTATGCTGAAGTAAAGTTACGAAGATTATCCGGTATAAATCTATGCTTGAAGTATTTCATGTAGGCAACGTTGAGCCTCAGCCGGTGAAAGCTCGTTTCATCTTGCCTGGTTAGTCCTTGTGGCATATAAGAGCTATACGTGTCGGGTCTATTCTCTGCAGCAGTCCGTGCTAGTTACTTGCATCGCTTGCGTCGAACCATATTTTTCCAACAACCACCAGCACTAAGGCGACTTAACACAGGCACAAGTGGCACAGTCACAAGTAATCACAAGTAACACAGCCACAAAAGTCACATGTGACCTGTAGATGTAGAAAACTATGCTGAAGTAAAGTTACGAAGATTATCCGGTATAAATCTTATGCTTGAAGTATTTCATGTAGGCAACGTTGAGCCTCAGCCGGTGAAAGCTCGTTTCATCTTGCCTGGTTAGTCCTTGTGGCATATAAGAGCTATACGTGTCGGGTCTATTCTCTGCAGCAGTCCGTGCTAGTTACTTGCATCGCTTGCGTCGAACCATATTTTTCCAACAACCACCAGTCACTAAGGCGACTTAACACAGGCACAAGTGGCACAGTCACAAGTAATCACAAGTAACACAGCCACAAAAGTCACATGTGACCTGTAGATGTAGAAAACTATGCTGAAGTAAAGTTACCAAGATTATCCGGTATAAATCTTATGCTTGAAGTATTTCATGTAGGCAACGTCGAGCCTCAGCCGGTGAAAGCTCGTTTCATCTTGCCTGGTTAGTCCTTGTGGCATATAAGAGCTATACGTGTCGGGTCTATTCTCTGCAGCAGTCCGTGCTAGTTACTTGCATCGCTTGCGTCGAACCATATTTTTCCAACAACCACCAGTCACTAAGGCGACTTAACACAGGCACAAGTGGCACAGTCACAAGTAATCACAAGTAACACAGCCACAAAAGTCACATATGACCTGTAGATGTAGAAAACTATGCTGAAGTAAAGTTACGAAGATTATCCGGTATAAATCTTATGCTTGAAGTATTTCATGTAGGCAACGTTGAGCCTCAGCCGGTGAAAGCTCGTTTCATCTTGCCTGGTTAGTCCTTGTGGCATATAAGAGCTATACGTGTCGGGTCTATTCTCTGCAGCAGTCCGTGCTAGTTACTTGCATCGCTTGCGTCGAACCATATTTTTCCAACAACCACCAGTCACTAAGGCGACTTAACACAGGCACAAGTGGCACAGTCACAAGTAATCACAAGTAACACAGCCACAAAAGTCACATGTGACCTGTAGATGTAGAAAACTATGCTGAAGTAAAGTTACCGAAGATTATCCGGTATAAATCTTATGCTTGAAGTATTTCATGTAGGCAACGTTGAGCCTCAGCCGGTGAAAGCTCGTTTCATCTTGCCTGGTTAGTCCTTGTGGCATATAAGAGCTATACGTGTCGGGTCTATTCTCTGCAGCAGTCCGTGCTAGTTACTTGCATCGCTTGCGTCGAACCATATTTTTCCAACAACCACCAGTCACTAAGGCGACTTAACACAGGCACAAGTGGCACAGTCACAAGTAATCACAAGTAACACAGCCACAAAAGTCACATGTGACCTGTAGATGTAGAAAACTATGCTGAAGTAAAGTTACCAAGATTATCCGGTATAAATCTTATGCTTGAAGTATTTCATGTAGGCAACGTCGAGCCTCAGCGGTGAAAGCTCGTTTCATCTTGCCTGGTTAGTCCTTGTGGCATATAAGAGCTATACGTGTCGGGTATATTCTCTGCAGCAGTCCGTGCTAGTTACTTGCATCGCTTGCGTCGAACCATATTTTTCCAACAACCACCAGTCACTAAGGCGACTTAACACAGGCACAAGTGGCACAGTCACAAGTAATCACAAGTAACACAGCCACAAAAGTCACATGTGACCTGTAGATGTAGAAAACTATGCTGAAGTAAAGTTACCAAGATTATCCGGTATAAATCTTATGCTTGAAGTATTTCATGTAGGCAACGTCGAGCCTCAGCCGGTGAAAGCTCGTTTCATCTTGCCTGGTTAGTCCTTGTGGCATATAAGAGCTATACGTGTCGGGTATATTCTCTGCAGCAGTCCGTGCTAGTTACTTGCATCGCTTGCGTCGAACCATATTTTTCCAACAACCACCAGTCACTAAGGCGACTTAACACAGGCACAAGTGGCACAGTCACAAGTAATCACAAGTAACACAGCCACAAAAGTCACATGTGACCTGTAGATGTAGAAAACTATGCTGAAGTAAAGTTACCAAGATTATCCGGTATAAATCTTATGCTTGAAGTATTTCATGTAGGCAACGTTGAGCCTCAGCCGGTGAAAGCTCGTTTCATCTTGCCTGGTTAGTCCTTGTGGCATATAAGAGCTATACGTGTCGGGTCTATTCTCTGCAGCAGTCCGTGCTAGTTACTTGCATCGCTTGCGTCGAACCATATTTTTCCAACAACCACCAGTCACTAAGGCGACTTAACACAGGCACAAGTGGCACAGTCACAAGTAATCACAAGTAACACAGCCACAAAAGTCACATATGACCTGTAGATGTAGAAAACTATGCTGAAGTAAAGTTACCAAGATTATCCGGTATAAATCTTATGCTTGAAGTATTTCATGTAGGCAACGTTGAGCCTCAGCCGGTGAAAGCTCGTTTCATCTTGCCTGGTTAGTCCTTGTGGCATATAAGAGCTATACGTGTCGGGTCTATTCTCTGCAGCAGTCCGTGCTAGTTACTTGCATCGCTTGCGTCGAACCATATTTTTCCAACAACCACCAGTCACTAAGGCGACTTAACACAGGCACAAGTGGCACAGTCACAAGTAATCACAAGTAACACAGCCACAAAAGTCACATGTGACCTGTAGATGTAGAAAACTATGCTGAAGTAAAGTTACGAAGATTATCCGGTATAAATCTTATGCTTGAAGTATTTCATGTAGGCAACGTTGAGCCTCAGCCGGTGAAAGCTCGTTTCATCTTGCCTGGTTAGTCCTTGTGGCATATAAGAGCTATACGTGTCGGGTCTATTCTCTGCAGCAGTCCGTGCTAGTTACTTGCATCGCTTGCGTCGAACCATATTTTTCCAACAACCACCAGTCACTAAGGCGACTTAACACAGGCACAAGTGGCACAGTCACAAGTAATCACAAGTAACACAGCCACAAAAGTCACATGTGACCTGTAGATGTAGAAAACTATGCTGAAGTAAAGTTACCAAGATTATCCGGTATAAATCTTATGCTTGAAGTATTTCATGTAGGCAACGTCGAGCCTCAGCCGGTGAAAGCTCGTTTCATCTTGCCTGGTTAGTCCTTGTGGCATATAAGAGCTATACGTGTCGGGTATATTCTCTGCAGCAGTCCGTGCTAGTTACTTGCATCGCTTGCGTCGAACCATATTTTTCCAACAACCACCAGTCACTAAGGCGACTTAACACAGGCACAAGTGGCACAGTCACAAGTAATCACAAGTAACACAGCCACAAAAGTCACATGTGACCTGTAGATGTAGAAAACTATGCTGAAGTAAAGTTACCAAGATTATCCGGTATAAATCTTATGCTTGAAGTATTTCATGTAGGCAACGTGAGCCTCAGCCGGTGAAAGCTCGTTTCATCTTGCCTGGTTAGTCCTTGTGGCATATAAGAGCTATACGTGTCGGGTCTATTCTCTGCAGCAGTCCGTGCTAGTTACTTGCATCGCTTGCGTCGAACCATATTTTTCCAACAACCACCAGTCACTAAGGCGACTTAACACAGGCACAAGTGGCACAGTCACAAGTAATCACAAGTAACACAGCCACAAAAGTCACATGTGACCTGTAGATGTAGAAAACTATGCTGAAGTAAAGTTACCAAGATTATCCGGTATAAATCTTATGCTTGAAGTATTTCATGTAGGCAACGTTGAGCCTCAGCCGGTGAAAGCTCGTTTCATCTTGCCTGGTTAGTCCTTGTGGCATATAAGAGCTATACGTGTCGGGTCTATTCTCTGCAGCAGTCCGTGCTAGTTACTTGCATCGCTTGCGTCGAACCATATTTTTCCAACAACCACCAGTCACTAAGGCGACTTAACACAGGCACAAGTGGCACAGTCACAAGTAATCACAAGTAACACAGCCACAAAAGTCACATGTGACCTGTAGATGTAGAAAACTATGCTGAAGTAAAGTTACCAAGATTATCCGGTATAAATCTTATGCTTGAAGTATTTCATGTAGGCAACGTCGAGCCTCAGCCGGTGAAAGCTCGTTTCATCTTGCCTGGTTAGTCCTTGTGGCATATAAGAGCTATACGTGTCGGGTCTATTCTCTGCAGCAGTCCGTGCTAGTTACTTGCATCGCTTGCGTCGAACCATATTTTTCCAACAACCACCAGTCACTAAGGCGACTTAACACAGGCACAAGTGGCACAGTCACAAGTAATCACAAGTAACACAGCCACAAAAGTCACATGTGACCTGTAGATGTAGAAAACTATGCTGAAGTAAAGTTACCAAGATTATCCGGTATAAATCTTATGCTTGAAGTATTTCATGTAGGCAACGTCGAGCCTCAGCCGGTGAAAGCTCGTTTCATCTTGCCTGGTTAGTCCTTGTGGCATATAAGAGCTATACGTGTCGGGTATATTCTCTGCAGCAGTCCGTGCTAGTTACTTGCATCGCTTGCGTCGAACCATATTTTTCCAACAACCACCAGTCACTAAGGCGACTTAACACAGGCACAAGTGGCACAGTCACAAGTAATCACAAGTAACACAGCCACAAAAGTCACATGTGACCTGTAGATGTAGAAAACTATGCTGAAGTAAAGTTACCAAGATTATCCGGTATAATCTTATGCTTGAAGTATTTCATGTAGGCAACGTTGAGCCTCAGCCGGTGAAAGCTCGTTTCATCTTGCCTGGTTAGTCCTTGTGGCATATAAGAGCTATACGTGTCGGGTCTATTCTCTGCAGCAGTCCGTGCTAGTTACTTGCATCGCTTGCGTCGAACCATATTTTTCCAACAACCACCAGTCACTAAGGCGACTTAACACAGGCACAAGTGGCACAGTCACAAGTAATCACAAGTAACACAGCCACAAAAGTCACATGTGACCTGTAGATGTAGAAAACTATGCTGAAGTAAAGTTACCAAGATTATCCGGTATAAATCTTATGCTTGAAGTATTTCATGTAGGCAACGTTGAGCCTCAGCCGGTGAAAGCTCGTTTCATCTTGCCTGGTTAGTCCTTGTGGCATATAAGAGCTATACGTGTCGGGTATATTCTCTGCAGCAGTCCGTGCTAGTTACTTGCATCGCTTGCGTCGAACCATATTTTTCCAACAACCACCAGTCACTAAGGCGACTTAACACAGGCACAAGTGGCACAGTCACAAGTAATCACAAGTAACACAGCCACAAAAGTCACATGTGACCTGTAGATGTAGAAAACTATGCTGAAGTAAAGTTACGAAGATTATCCGGTATAAATCTTATGCTTGAAGTATTTCATGTAGGCAACGTCGAGCCTCAGCCGGTGAAGCTCGTTTCATCTTGCCTGGTTAGTCCTTGTGGCATATAAGAGCTATACGTGTCGGGTCTATTCTCTGCAGCAGTCCGTGCTAGTTACTTGCATCGCTTGCGTCGAACCATATTTTTCCAACAACCACCAGTCACTAAGGCGACTTAACACAGGCACAAGTGGCACAGTCACAAGTAATCACAAGTAACACAGCCACAAAAGTCACATATGACCTGTAGATGTAGAAAACTATGCTGAAGTAAAGTTACGAAGATTATCCGGTATAAATCTTATGCTTGAAGTATTTCATGTAGGCAACGTTGAGCCTCAGCCGGTGAAAGCTCGTTTCATCTTGCCTGGTTAGTCCTTGTGGCATATAAGAGCTATACGTGTCGGGTCTATTCTCTGCAAGCAGTCCGTGCTAGTTACTTGCATCGCTTGCGTCGAACCATATTTTTCCAACAACCACCAGTCACTAAGGCGACTTAACACAGGCACAAGTGGCACAGTCACAAGTAATCACAAGTAACACAGCCACAAAGTCACATGTGACCTGTAGATGTAGAAAACTATGCTGAAGTAAAGTTACCAAGATTATCCGGTATAAATCTTATGCTTGAAGTATTTCATGTAGGCAACGTCGAGCCTCAGCCGGTGAAAGCTCGTTTCATCTTGCCTGGTTAGTCCTTGTGGCATATAAGAGCTATACGTGTCGGGTATATTCTCTGCAGCAGTCCGTGCTAGTTACTTGCATCGCTTGCGTCGAACCATATTTTTCCAACAACCACCAGTCACTAAGGCGACTTAACACAGGCACAAGTGGCACAGTCACAAGTAATCACAAGTAACACAGCCACAACAGTCACATGTGACCTGTAGATGTAGAAAACTATGCTGAAGTAAAGTTACCAAGATTATCCGGTATAAATCTTATGCTTGAAGTATTTCATGTAGGCAACGTCGAGCCTCAGCCGGTGAAAGCTCGTTTCATCTTGCCTGGTTAGTCCTTGTGGCATATAAGAGCTATACGTGTCGGGTCTATTCTCTGCAGCAGTCCGTGCTAGTTACTTGCATCGCTTGCGTCGAACCATATTTTTCCAACAACCACCAGTCACTAAGGCGACTAACACAGGCACAAGTGGCACAGTCACAAGTAATCACAAGTAACACAGCCACAAAAGTCACATGTGACCTGTAGATGTAGAAAACTATGCTGAAGTAAAGTTACCAAGATTATCCGGTATAAATCTTATGCTTGAAGTATTTCATGTAGGCAACGTCGAGCCTCAGCCGGTGAAAGCTCGTTTCATCTTGCCTGGTTAGTCCTTGTGGCATATAAGAGCTATACGTGTCGGGTATATTCTCTGCAGCAGTCCGTGCTAGTTACTTGCATCGCTTGCGTCGAACCATATTTTTCCAACAACCACCAGTCACTAAGGCGACTTAACACAGGCACAAGTGGCACAGTCACAAGTAATCACAAGTAACACAGCCACAAAAGTCACATGTGACCTGTAGATGTAGAAAACTATGCTGAAGTAAAGTTACCAAGATTATCCGGTATAATCTTATGCTTGAAGTATTTCATGTAGGCAACGTCGAGCCTCAGCCGGTGAAAGCTCGTTTCATCTTGCCTGGTTAGTCCTTGTGGCATATAAGAGCTATACGTGTCGGGTATATTCTCTGCAGCAGTCCGTGCTAGTTACTTGCATCGCTTGCGTCGAACCATATTTTTCCAACAACCACCAGTCACTAAGGCGACTTAACACAGTCGCACGTAATCACAAGTAACACAGTCACAATTCACAAATGATCTGTAGATATAGAAAACTATGATGAAGTAAACATATGAAGATTGTCCAGTATAGATCTTGTACTAGAAGTATTTCGTATAGGCAACGTCGAGTCTCAGCCGGTGAATGCACGTTTCATCTTGCCTGGTTAATTCTTGTGGCATATAAAAGCTTCACGGGTCGGGTCTATTCTGTGCAGTGGTCCGTACTGGTTACTTGCGTCGCACCATATTGTTCGTACAAGATTAAGCAGACGGACTCTTCTACGTGCACCACATGTAACACTCGAGAAGACTTAAAACATGTCCTCTGTGACTGTTCCCGTTACGACGCAGAAGGACAGATTCGGAAGGCGGCACCTATTTGCAACGCGGCTTCAGCTTGGAGCTAATGCACCTTTCCGGCCTGTGGCAGAACAGCGGTTGTGAGATGCCCAGATGTGAGATGTTTCTGAAGACCACTCGACTTAACGAAACTTTATGAATGACTCCTTTACGTATATATGTGTGTTTGTGACTACGTATTATGCGTGTGTATATGTAATCATTGTATACAGGGTGTATTTTTTAGGCAACGCAGATATTTATAAAAATTCTATAACAGTCACGCTCTTGTCGTTTTCACACGTACTTTATCTCGAGGTGGAAATACTTTGCCGCAACTAAAATGACATTGACGAGACTAATGAACAACAACTCGTTAATTAACCTTTTAATTATTGACTTCATGGCAGCTTTTTATATTAGAAAGTTGTAGCGCGTGCCAATTTATGGCATACCCCTGTTTTAGAAATCACAAAAGTTGCGCGTAATTCGAGATAATTATCCTCGAATTTCAAAAGCGATATCGAAACTCGACCACTGTGTTACATCAGACCGGAACAACCCGTCACAAGGAAGTGACGAAATTTGAATGATGGCGCGTCGTGGCTTATCTTTTCGGAAGAAGCGGCAAGTCATCTCACTTGCGCCTGCGGATCGCCTTGCCTTTGCGTGTAGCCTTTGGTGCTTATCTGTTTCTTTCGATCTGTGCGCAAGAAAACCGCAATATCAGCCTTTTCTTTCTCTCTTAAGCAATAAACTCTGGGGCAGCCACTGCGGCGATTCTTCTTGCAGACAGGCGAAATAGTTTTTCGCTCCCGTTTATGGTTTAAGAAACAGATAAGCATGGCACATCGCACCCGAAGAATAAGCGGTGTACGTGTGTATTTCAGAATGCTTGTCGATTTTCCGGACCATATTCTGCTTCCGCGCGCCTTGATTGAAGTTTTGTCAGTTCCTTGCCACGTGGTTCCGGTCTTAAGCAACAGAGGTGTCGTTTTTTCCGCGCTCCAGGTGCCGTTAGTTTCGATATCGCCCTAAATATTCGATGATGAATATCTCGAATTACGTGCAACTTTCGTGATTTCTAAAAAATGGGTATGCCTTAAATTGGCATGCACAACTATCTAATATAAACAACTGTCTTCAAGTCAATAATTTAAAGGTTACTTAACGAGCTTTTTGTTAATTAGCCTGGTTAATGTACTTTTAGTTCCGTGTGTGTGTGTGTGTGTGTGTGTGTGTGTGTGTGTGTGTGTGTGTGTGTGTGTGTGTGTGTGTGTGTGTGTGTGTGTTATGTCCCTTCACTTTCGTCCGAGTCCTTAGCTCTGTTATCGTCTCAATGAAACAAAGATTTCAAAGTATTCGGACGCAACGACCTGTTTCATATGCGTACACCTTAATTACGGCTGGTTTAATACACGGCCAAGCCGGTAGACGACAGCAATTGAAAGCTTTACTGGCGGCTGAAGTAGGTCGGACGCAGAAAAAGAAATAAGTGCGCTGCCCACTGGCGTTCGTATTGCTGTGGGACGTGCGTTCGAGCAGCAGCGGGCCCATCGCCAAAGCCTTCCGGCTGCTGAATGTCGCTACTTGAGTTTGTCAGGAGACGGGGCACCAGAGTGGGTCGGCGCTGCAATATCAATAGCGGTCAACGAATACTAGGCAATGATTGTTACTTTAGCCAACACAGCAATTCGGGCCTCATGCCTCGGTGCTGCATGCAGTCTGTGCCGGAGCAAAGCATGTAGGCCCGGAGGAAAGCATTTCTTACCGGCAAAGTAGACCCACCGCACTGCGCCGTGCACGAATAGATGCAGCTGATTATCCTGAACACGTTGATATTTTTTCCGTAGTCTCCAGGTTAAATATATTCCATGGTGTTTGCAAGTCATGTAGGCAGAGACACACACACATGGCACTGCACACGCACGCATGTGACGCAGGCTTGCAAGGGTGAAACTACCAGGAAGCAAAAAAGGAAGAATACTATGACATTCAGCCCACTTCTTAACGCGCTTTCCGCTGCCTTACATTCCAGGGAATTGTGAATCTAATAAGCGTACTACCCGGGTACTATACCGGACAGTAAAAGCCTCATTCTGATTCCTCAAGCTTTAAACTAGATTTGATTAACTTAAAATATAGAACTTTAATTTCCAGTACTCTGATAATACATAGCTTTGTTACTGGCTGGACTCCTGAACAAAAACAGAGACGCTTAGCTCTCAGGCAATTTTTGCAGCCACTGTATCTCAATCAAATTCGCTGGGCACGTTCATTTGCCCGTTTCCGTCATTTATGCTAAATTACAGGCTGGAGACACACGCAGTTTGTTTATAAATGAATGTTACTGTTTGCCTCGAATCGCCCACCTGGCTTCCCACAGTTATCGGCAACATTGTGTGTGCGACGTCCTTTATGGCAAAGCGACAGAAGTGACGGAACCGAGCCGACCGAACTGCCACTGCAGTTGCCTGCTGGTCTGCTGTCGATTGTGTGTGGGGGGCCGCGCTTCGCTGGTTGGGCGTGCGATTTCAGTTCCCTGTGGGCGGGCGTGCGATAGGTGGCAAGTGATGCTGTATTGTGGGCTGCACACGATGCCCATATAATTAGTACAATAACAGTCGCTAAGCACATTCAGCTAACGATTACCCTTCGTCTCGATATAAGAGTGTTTTAGCGAGCAGTTCCGGTTTACCACACGCAAAGTACGGTAATACCATACTGATTGAAGGGTGAACATGCGCAAACACTACCGTATACCGGCTCCACCTTGAGCTGGTCTATCCGTATACGGTAAGCTGCGCATCGTAAGACAGGTGTCTTGTACTTGGCTTATATTAAATTTCATCGATTCTATAGAGGCGATGTCAAACGCCGCCGTCCACAAACTTATGCACTCTTCCCATAACAATATTAAAAAGGTTTAGTTTGTCCGCAAACTTCTCAGCGTTATCATTTTACCCGATCGCGGCAGGCACGAACTTGAGCGGCCTGGACAGGTGGTGCCATCTGGCGATGCAGTGTGCAACCAGGCAAGTACATAAATGAACAAATGTGTTTAGCCCATCGAAGAGCGATGACGATTCTAGCTGGCCTGCAAGTGCGTGCGAATCGCAGCTGTCTTTGTCCGAAAGCTCCGAGGAGCTCGTAAACGTGGCACTGTTAGTCACAGACGCGGTACGGCTACTGCGGCGTGGTCATCTTTCCGCTGAGCGTCTGCTCTTCGAGGCTTTCGCAGCTTTCGTCCTCCGCGCTGGCGGGACCGGCATGCCTTGCACCGCTTCCGGTTTTTACCATCTTATACGTCACGCAAAGACCGTACAGCTCGGTTGGCTTTTGGTTTCGGTGTTGCGCTTTTTGCTTATTTAAAATGATTTTCGAATTCGCTGCGTATTTCTACTATCGGGCCCGTGACAATTAGAGTGTCTTGGAACATAGAAGCACCATTACATTGACATCATCAAATAATCGCCGGGGTTGGTTCAAGATACACGTTAGCTATCTTTTGAAAACCATTATATTCCCTTTGGAGAGTTGTGGGACTTGCGACTCCCCAAAATAAAGTTAACGTGCATATTTAAGGAGATTTATAGTATATAGGAAACATATGCTGAATGAATTCAAGTTATTGTTAAGGCCTTATATGCCTCATGCAAAGGTGGCCTTGATCGAAAGGCGGGCGTCGACCGAAACCGTACGAAAAAAAAAATAACACGAAAAAAAACGAAGCGCGCGCGCGAGCTGTGCGCTCACTCCGTCTTTGCGAAAGCGAGAAACCGCGGAGCGGCGCCGGCCGCTCAGAGCACATATAAAGAAAGCGGCACTCTCTCGCATGACTCGGCTTACTACGGCTAGACTGTACTAGAACAGGGGAGTGACCAGAACGAGCTTCGAAAAGTGAAGCCCAAAGAGGGTCAACCCGCTCGTAGCGCGGCGATCGGTAGTCTGCAATGTCTCGTCGTTTAAGTGTTGCGCGCGGCTCCGCCGAAATGGTGCAGGGGTAGAATGCCTATTTCCCACTCAAAAGGCCCGGGTTCGAATCGCAGCTGTAGATAGTGGGTACTTAGTGTTACCTTTTGTAGCTGTGTTGGTTTTCCTTTTTTTTTCCTTAAAATTTCCTTCAGTTGCTACGTTTTTCTTCAAAAAGTAACAGAAAATGCGAAGTAAAGTAGAAGAAATTTAACAGTGAGCGTAGTTAATTGCAGCGACACCGCCCGGGACTCAACAAAAACGTAAAGTATGGCCTCCGAGATGTTTGCGAATACGTGACTCGAAACGAGATTTCACACTTTACGTTACTTTGTGTTGTAATAGGTAGTATAATAGAAGCTAGTTTTAAGAATCGAAAGAAAACCACTACAGCTATAAAAGGTGACACTAAGAATACAAGCCCGCCATGTGTAGCTGCGATTGGAACCCGGGCCTTTTGAGTGGGAAGCGGGCATTCTGCCCCTGCACCACTTTGGCGGAGCCGCGCGCAACTCTTAAATGACGACACATTGCAGACTACCGATCGCAGCGCCGCAAGCGGATTGACCCTCTTTGGGCTTCACTTTCTGTACATTGGTGCTGCGGCCGTTCCGAGCACTCCCCTGTTCTTGTACACTCTACTACGGCTATGAAGTGAGCCGTAGCAAGCCGCCCACACTTCCTTCCCCTGTCGAGAAGGAAGCGTGATGATTTCATTGTAGGTGAGTGAACAAAGTACTACGTTCAGATATACTTCTCTTCTTGCCGCAAATCCCACTGATGATTTTTTCCGGCTTGTCAAACAGTGAAGGTTGATAGGGGTGTTGACAGTACCACGCACAGGTGACGCATAGGATGTTTTAACCAAAAGATGTCCCACGAAATGGTGGAAGTATTGAAGCTTAGACACCATGGTGTCCAGGATAATGATTATGCTCTAGTGGTACGACAGCACCTCTGTTCTTTTGCGTCGCTCACATTCTTTTTCATTTGTTGTGATATGGAAAGAAGCTATGGCCCTGAAAGACTCTAACAGGCTCTTAACGCATTGAAGAAGGCAAATCTTGCCCGGGATAAGTTCTAGAAGTAAGTGACGATAGGAAAGTTACGCATGCGAGACATATTTATAAAAGAGCTGACAAATGCATTACAAACTTCAAGCCCTTATAATTATGTCAACTTAGTTACTCGAACATGTCTGACCTCCTCAAACAGTACGCAACATAGCGACTAAGATTTTCTGACCAGCATGGGTTCCATAGAGGACGTTGCTGTGATTCGTAAATTTTTGAACGATCGAGAGTCATTGTGAATTGCATAACCTTGTACAAACGGATGCTATATTCGCCGATTTGCGAAAGCTTTCGAGGTCGTGCCTCATAATCGCTTGATATATAAGATGAAACAATATTAACTGAAGCCAATAATACCTGCGGGACCGAAGTCAAGCCGATCTATTAAATAATGTACTGTCCTATTTCGAGAACGTTCAGTCCGTGGCCCCACAGTTCTCAGTTTTAGGACCTATACCTGTTCTGTTCTGTTCTAGCTTTCCTGCTGTGGAAAGGTTGAGGTTTACATCCCCTCGACTACTCCGTTTCGATAATTCCTGCAGCGGAAAAAATGATTACCCATATATATATATATATATATATATATATATATATATATATATATATATATATATATATATATATATATATATATATATATATATATATATAAACCTTCGAATAACACGTCCGGTGCTCCGCCAATTGATCCTCCATTAGAGGTCACACTGACGGTAGCGCCAGCTTTTCCAGTAGCGGGCCTACTCCCTCTCCCCCCCCCACCCCCATACAATTTGCTTACTACAATTCATACAGGGTGTTTACAGTAGAGCTCCTATGCTCGAGGTTTGCCGTGCGTCGTAGATAGAAAATAATCGTCATGAACCAGCACGCGCTCTCTTCGTCCTCTTCTTCCTCTTCTGCTTCGCCCTCAAAACACGTGCGCACATTTTTCTGGCGTGGGATGCAAAAACTCTGATGGGCGAGAGAACAAGTACAGAGAGAGAAAGAAAGATAGAGAAAGAGAGAAATTCTGGGCGAAAAAAAACTTCTTGGGGAGGCGAGATTCGAACCCGTGTACGCACGATCCGAAAGCGAGCGTCGTAACCACTTGGCTATGCAGGCATGCTACTAAAGCATAGCATAACCTTGTATCGTGCAGTATAGCAAGGGGGTGGGAAAAGGAAGTGGTGAGGAGGAGAGGAAAACGACTACAGAGAGAGAGAGATAAATAGATAGAAAGACAGAGAAAGAAATATGCATAGAGGGAAACTGATAGAAAGACAAAGACGCAAAAAAGAAACAGAAAAAAAAAGAGAGCAAGCACAGGAAAGTATAGCAAAGTATAGTATAGCAAGTGCTGGGCTCCAGAGAGATGTAAGAGGGCAAAAGCCTAGACAAGCCAGGACCAGCTAGGTGTCCACTAGCTTTGCGGTTACCCAGCCTTGCTCGACTTAGTGAAAGCCACGTAAATTTTTTTAAAGGGCCCCTCACCAGGTTTGACAATTTTGAGCTAAAGAGCGCAATGCATACATTAGGCGTCCACGATCACGTCTGCCAAAATTTGCAACGCTACGCGCCGCCGAAAAGGGTGAAATTTCAAGGTGAACGCTGCTTGCCCTTCCTCTCGCGAGCGCGCGCTTTAGAGAATGAGGGGATGACGTACATGAGAAAATGGCCCTGCGTAGATGGTAGTGCTGTGACGTCGCTCCTCTACGTAGATGACTGTGCTCTGACGTCGCCAATAGTAGCACGTGACACTGCGATAATTATTTGACACGACATGTGTAGTTTGTGTAATTTGTTGCTTGAATAGATTAATAAAACTTGAGAGAAATAATGAGACACACAAAGGGAATGTGTGCGTCTTTTTCATTTTTTTTCGTGTACTGCAGTGAGATGCGGGGCTAATGTGACTCCCTTTCCCATGCGTTCGTGTCCCCGCGGTTAGCGCATCGAGCAGACGCCAGCCCCGGAAACGAAAGTAATGTTCTGGCGCGTTCGAGCGCTCATTATGCTCATTTATTCTACCGCGTCCAAGTAAACGTTAATGCGTCACTGGCTCATGATACCGCCACTCTCGTGCCCGTACAAATGTCTCAGCTTTCATGCCCATCGCACAGAAACAGGCAGTACACCATAGAGAACGCGGACAAAACGCCCACGGACGCTACATAAAAAAAAAAGGTTGCGGCCGTGCAACGCCGCTCGCGTGCTCGGGCTGGTTAGGGCACGTCATGCGCACGTGACCATGCATGCGCATGACGTTTTCGTGCGTATGTATCAAGTGAAGAGGGCAGGGAAGGGATTTGGCTTGCTAAGGCTACACGGGGCGAGTGGCAAGGGTTTGAAACTCGCCTCCTCGCATCATGGTTTCCCGCCGCTACAAATTATTGTTTTTCTCAGCTCGTAATGAACCGATTCCAAAAATTCTTACGGCATACTGCTCTTCATTCGGCACACAACAACTTCCAGCGTCTAACTAAAATTTGCTATGTGGCCTGGTGAGGGGCCCTTTAAAAGAAAAATTCAATGGCAGTCTGGCTCCGGTCGTTCTAGGACGTGAACGCTACGTCGAGGTGGAAATATTTTGCAGCAGCTAAAATGAGAATGAAATGACGGGACTAATAACAAAAACACGTTAATTAACTTTTTTAATATTCACTTGAGGGAAGTAATTTATATTAGAAAGTTGTAGTGCGTGCCAAATAATGGCATGCACTTTTTTTTTTAGAAATCACGAAAGTCGCACGCAATTCGAGATGTTCATCGCCAAATTTCAAGGCGATATCGAGACTGACGGCGCGCGGAGCGTAGGAAACGCGGTCTATCTGTTACGTAAGACAGCAACTACACGTGACGAGGAGGTGACAAAATTTTAATCAAGGCATGCGGAAGCAAGATCTGGTTAGGAAAATCGGCAAGCATTCTGAAATGCACAAGTAGGCAGCTTATTCTTCGGGTGCGATGTATGATGCTTATGTTTCTTTTTGAAACTATAAACAGGCGCGAAAATCTAAGCGAGAAGAAGAGCCGCAGTGGCTGCCCCTGAGGTTTACACTGCAAAGAGAAAGAAACGGTTTATATGGTGGCTTTCCTGCGCCCAGCTCGATAGAAACAGATAAGCAGCAAACACCGCACGCAAAGGTAAGACGATCCCCGGGCGCATGTGAGATGACCTGCCGCTTTTCACGAAAAGATGCGGCCCCGACGCGCCTTCATTTAAATTTCGTCGCTTTCTTGTCACGGGTTGTTCCGGTCTGACGTAACAGAATGGTCGCGCGTCGTGCGCGCCGGGCGCGATCAGTTTCAATATTGCTCTTGAAATTCGATTACGAATATCTCGAATTACGTGCAACTTTGATTATTTAAAAAAAATTAATATGCCATAAAATGTCGTGAACTACAACTTTCTAGTGTAAACAACTACTGAAAAGTCAGTTATTAAAAAGTTAATTAACGATTTTTGTTAAATTATCGCAATAGGGTAATTTCAGCTGGGACAAAGTATTTCCGCCTCGACGTAGAATGTGTGTGCGAAAACGACCGAAGCCTTACGCTCAGAGGATTTAGATAAAGAAAAGAATCTGTATTATCTTAAAAAAAATACCCTGCATAAATAGCCTGTATAGGTATACAGGGTGTCTTTTTTTTTAGACAAGGAAGATTTTTGTAAAAAATCCTATGACAGTCAGGCTCCTGTCGTTTTCGCACGCAAACTCTATGTCGAGGCGGAAACATTTCTCCGCAGCTGAAATGATGACGCGGTTAATTAACAAAATCTCGTTAATTAGCTTTTTTAATTATTGACTGGAGTGCAGTTGTTTATATGAGAAAGCTGTAGTGTATGATAGTTTATGGAATGATCAGTTTCTAGAAATCACAAAATTCATCATCGAATTTCAAGGGCGACATCGAAACTGATCGCGCCCGGCGCGCACGAAGCACGGTGTTTCTGTTACGTCTGACCGGAGCTACTCCTGACAGGGCAGTGACGAAACTTGAATCAAGGTGCGCCGAAGCAAAATCTGATCAGAAAAATTGGCAAGCATTCTGAAATACGCAAGTGGACAACTTATTGTTTGCGTGCGATGTGTAGTGCTTGTCTGTTTCTTTCTCAAAGTATAAAGAGACGCGAAAAACTATTTCACCTGTCTGCAAGAAGAAGCGCCGTAGCGGCTGTCCCTGGGTTTTATGCTTCTCAGACAAAGAAAATCTCGATATTGCGGCTTTCTTGTGCACAGCTCGAAAGAAACACATCAGCACCAAACACTACACGCAAAGGCAAGACGATCCGCTGTCGCAAGTGAGATGACTTGCCGCTTTTCACGAAAAAATACCGCCGCGGCGCCCCTTTATTCAAATTTCATCACTTCCTTGTCACGGGTCATTCGGGTCTGACGCAACAGAAGGGTCACGCTTCGTACGCTCCGGGCGCGATTAGTTTCGATTTTACCCTTGAAATGCGATGATGAATATCTCATACTACGTGCAACTTTTGTGATTTCTAAAAACTGGGTATGTCATAAATTATCATGCACTACAACATTGTTATAAAAACACCTGCCCTTAAGTCACTAATTAAAAAGTTAATTTACGAATTTTCAATAATTATTCGCAACGGTGACGATAGTTGCAGCTGCCGATGTGCATCTGGGAAGGCCAAGGCATGTCCGAAGTGCTTTTGGGCTTGCTTGCTCTGTAACGCCCGCATATTAGACCTGCGCGTGCTGGTCAGGGAAGCAAGTCTGTATCGGAGAAAACCGAGAAAAGGGGCTGTATAAAGCTGCAGCATTGAGCGCAGGGATGGGTCCCATGATGGGTCCCATAGACACCTATGGTGTCTATGACATGCTCTTATGGGCCGTCGATGCACACTGGGTAGAAAGACATCGGTTTGCGTGTAAACGCCACAGCTGTGCATTTTTTTTTTTTTTGCAGCGATATTCAAACCTTGCTCACGAAGGTATGCCGATGTCAAGGTTGTCGCCTTCTGTATCCTTGCGTGTACTTGAGGCCGTGTCACGCCGGACGCCCAGCTGCCGATATCATCAGCGTTGAGAGATATATTAGCCGTCTGTGGAAGCGATTCCGTGAGCCCTACCAGAACTAGGCTGAAAAAAGTCGGGCTCAACACGCCGCCTTGTGGGACACCACGACGGGTAAAACTCTTAATGGTAGGCTCATGTTCTGTTAGGACGAACATAGATATCTTTGTGAGGTACCTCATAACCCATCGGAAGACGCGACCTCGAATTTCTGCTGCCTCGAGAGCATTGAGAATAGCCTCATGGGTCACGTTGTCATAGGCATCTTTTACGCCTAAGGACAGTGCTACCGAAAGCCGCTTCAGAATGAAAAAGAACTTGAACTGGTTACGAGCCGCGGCTACAAGTTGAAAAACAGGAATTTAAGCATCTCGCGACATTACGCGAAAGACCTGCGTGAACGGCGACGGAAGCTTCAGTTCTCGCTAACTGCGAAGAAAGACGGGAATAGAGTGCGTCTTGTTTTCAACAAGCTCTTTTTGAACAATGACTGTTACGTGTGGAACGCCAGTGATGGCCAAGCTAATCTTGTTTCCCGGCGCAGAGATGTATGACCATCTTCCTTTTCCTTAAGGTTAGTTTCATCCATCAGATCGCGAATAAAAACGCATTGTAGCACCGACAGAGAATACCCCTTTCTATACGCATATGCTAGAAGTGTAGTTGCTAATGGTATTGCATGTCAGGCGTCTTTAGTGCTCCTTACCAAGACCTGGCTTAACGACACTGTTTACGATAACATTTTCTAGAGTGCATTTGTTCTTAAGGGTTTTTTTTTTTTTTTGTGTGTGTGTGTGTGGTGTGTGTGTGTGTGTGTGTGTGTGTGTGTGTGTGTGTGTGTGTGTGTGTGTGTGTGTGTGTGTGTGTGTGTGTGTGTGTGTGTGTGATAGACGAAGAGGGGGCAGTGTGCTTATCGCAATAAAGGAAAAATTAATTGCCACTCCCTTCATTATAAAATCATTTCTAGAATGTGCTTGAATTTCATTGAAGAGTGGTGCGTTTGGTGTAATCATCGGCGTTTCTTATATACCGTCCACTGGACATGTCTGATGCGTTTTCCGGTGAGTCTCGTCGAGTGCTGAGCGAGGTGCGCGCGATTCTTCCTGATTTGGTAATTATCATATTGGGGCTTTCAATTTTCCAAATATTGATTGGTCCGCGCGCAATGCGCCGCCTAGTGTCCCGAGAGGCAGCTTTCGAACGGCGCTCCGGCATCTCGTAGTATATTGTCCGTGACTGCACACCACAGTAATCCGTCCCAAACTAGAATACGCGTCGGCTATATGGGATCCCGAAGAAACTCATATAATGAGTAGCATCGAAGCCTCGCAAAACCGTGCTGTGTGATTCTTTTTCTTTTCTTTTTTCAGATTTAACGTCACGCCAGTGTCATGTCGTAAAGAAATAAAGCTGACTTAGGCAACTTCGGTGTAAAATTTCCCCGTTTCTTTCAGTTTGTTTGATTATTTATTGTTATAATAATATCCACCTGGAAGAGTTATCTAGCTTACTAAGTAGAACTAAGCTGCATAACACGACTGAATTTGTGAACATTTTTTAACAGTAAGCTTCTTCTAAGAATAAGAGGAAGTTCTATATAACACATTAAGTTTGTAGTTCATAATTTCTTGCACATTCTCCTCGCCCCTCTTTCTCCTTCAGGTCCCTTTAATGCTGACTGTTTTCCGACTCTTCCCGAGAGCTCTTATTGCTAGTGTGAACAACACTCCGCCAGGTTAAAGCATAACACTGTACACATGTAGACGAAGAATTATGTATTCTCTCGTTGCGCGTCTTGCGTAAGAGTAAGAAGGATAATTGCGTTCGCAGCAGCGACGGTCTGTTGAAGCGCTGGCGACGGGCACGTAAATATGATGCACCGGAGCGTGACGTTGCCTATAGCATAGCTGACCATCACGAAAGAGAGCTGCGCTATTTCGAAACGCGAGCCGAGCGTCATTGGCTTCGCATGAATGCACATTCCATATTGCGGCGAGAATCCTTGTTGGAAGGAACTGCCTAACAAATATAGCCGTCCGAAAAAAGGTCGCTTTCGTTCTTTTTATTTTTTGCGTATAACAACAATTTGCTATAATTCAGCTATATAAGTGGTTATTTGCGGAACAAGTGACTTACCAATGACAACCGCCTTTTTGTTGACGAAAACCTTACAAAGGTGACGAATGTCTCCCAACGTCATTCAATACTTACGTCGTCGCTGATCGTTTGACCTGCAGATGATTTAAATGTTTGACGAACAAAATATTTCCATATAGGACTACAGCGTCTGGTATCAGGAGATGCATGCGCTCAATAAGCCCTGTCAAGTCAAACTGAACCTTTAACTACAACAATTCGATCATCCCGTACGTGCACGATGCACTGAAAGGAGATCAAGAAGAAAAAAAATTGGCCGCGTATCTGCGTGCTTCGCTGCAAATGTCGTCAAAAGACGATAGAAGAGGCGCTGCGTGAGATATGGACGCCATCTGGCAATACGTCGGGAAACACGAGTGCTGTGTTGCGGGCTGGTAGTCCCGGCGCAGCGGCAGGCGAAGACCGGCGGTGACCAACGCGACCGGAGGGGACGCCGGCCAGCCCGAACACGCTGTTTGGCGCGATGCGCCGAAGGAGAAGAAACGTCCGCACTCAACGAGTACTCTCCACAAACTCTCTTACATACACGTCGCCTGGGTAAAACAGGAATGCCAGAGCGGCGCCCCCTGTCATTCGTACAGTGCAATACTGAACCAAAACCGAAACACAACATGAGCTTGTGCAGAGGGCACGGAGGAAGACAAGTTTCAGCGCAGTCGCATTTTCAGCGCACCTTAAGAAACTAGGGTTGTAACATTGTAGGGCGAATAGGGCCAGAAGGACCGTCACGACGAAAACCTGCCTCCTCAGTCGTATTCGCCTGGAACGTTGGTGTGGCTTCGCGTTCCCTCCTCCGCTCCTGGCCTTTCCACAAAGCTACTGCCTAAGTACGAAGGCCCCTACCGCGTCCTACGTCAAGCATCCCCAGTTAACTATATGATTGAGCCTGTTCAATCATCTACGGACCGCCGTCGTCGCGGCCGCGAGACTGTTTACGTCGATCGACTGTAGCCGCATTATGACCCACCAGTTGTACCTTTTCCTTAGGTCGCCAGGATGGCTCCTTTTCTGCGGGGGAGTGATTTGTAACATGGTAGGGCGCAGACAAGAACGCCTGCGAAAGAAGATGGTTGTTGTTGGCGCTCGCGCTTGCTCGGCTTGGACCGCTGATCGCTTCAGCTGTGGCAATCTTTCAAAAACGCGTTACTGTCTCAACGTTAAACGCATACCATCAAGGTCTTTAAAATTGCGTATCTATGTATTTTCTGTTAAAGGAACACACCGCCTAATACTTACCTAGTGATGTTGCGCCTCAGATATGCGTAATGTTTGCTTTTTTATCAACAATGTACACAAGTATGAACCTAGTCAGCCGTTCACGATGGCTGGCCCTTGGGCAAGTGGTTCAACTTTGGCCGAGTGGCTGAATCGAGGGACGTGCCGACAAACAGAAAGACAGACAGAAGGACAGACAGAAAGACAGACCAAAATTTCTGCGTTTAAGTTCCCCAAGAAAGACTCTCGTCTTTAAAAGAACTATTTTCGAATGAGTGTGTGCATGTACCCTAAATTTCGATGTCTGCAATCAGAAAGCTGCACACTCTGAGCTCGCTGCCACCCTTGCGAAGCTGACTCAGCTGTTGGCACGGCACAAATATTCGGTCACTTTTTCTGGCCCTCTTGCATTTCCGTGTACTCGAAGCTTCTTCCTGCTCTCGCAAGCAGCGTCTAGTAATTAAACCACACGGCCAATCATTTATACAGGCAAACGCCGATGTAAAACCTGCGGTTTAGACAAGGAAGTGCCGATGCGCAGAGATTTTGTCGGCAATTTACTGAGCGAAAAAAAAACCTGTTACTGCCCGGCAATGAGCGGGTAACGTCGGCGTGTGACTTTAACCACCCAGTTTAACAGCCCTTGTGGGAAACGCACAGCAATATTCGAGCAGCGAAAGCCCGCTCGGGAACAGGGCACTGTTCCGGTACATGGTTAAAACGGGAAAAGGTGTAGACGTCGGTGTTTAAAACGAATTCTTTGAGTACATGGTTCGGTCTCTACTCTGTCTCGTTCTAGTGATGGATATAAAAAGGGATCGTGGGCCAGGCGGAAGAAAAGACACTTACAAGCGCACAGACCATACGTATAACGCCACCCTTTTTCATTCCGTTTACTCTGACATATAAGGTCAGAGTAAACGATGCAGGATTAGTTCCACAAGGGAACTAATCCTGCATAGCGCACTAAATGCCTCTCAGTGAAGCATAGGCTGTTGGAGGCCTGACATTACGAGTACGTAGTTTTTTTAACGTCTTACATCACAAGTCGTTAGACGCTTGTGGGCGTCTAACGACTTCTCACGGCAAGTTGTTAGCATGCTTGCTGCATTCCGAACATATGCGTGTGTTCGTAAAAAGATAGTTTAAAATGGCTGATGCCAAGCATCATCGCATATGCGACAATCGGCTATAAGCGAAGCTTTGAATCATGTTGTAATCAACTCAATATAAAATTCTTGACTTCTAGGTAGCTGAACGGGCCTTGTTCAAAAAAAAACAACACTCGGATTGAATTTTATTATATTATCTTTAATTGTATGGCTCATCGGGGCCCCATCAATAGGACATATCGATTTCTGAAGAAATGTTCATATACTCAGTGCCATGTCCCTAGTTGCGCATGTCCATGCAGTGGTCGAAGTTGTCCATTCGGACACGTACCCAGTGGTGCTGAATGCAGTGGGCCGCTCTTTGAGATGAACAGTGCAACAATATCATTTTCTTGGTGCGAGGCCGACTTAGCTGACACACTAAATTCAAAGCCACGAGAAAGTATTCGCCGTGAGATCGGGCTATAGGTGGCAGCACCGTCGCCGCGTTTGTGTGGATAGGCGGTCGGCGGCGCGTATACAAATGTACGCAGCGGCGCTTCGCCGTATGCGGTTTGAGTCGAATGTTGGCGAGTAAAGCTCGTTGACTGCAGCCTAATGGTGATGTATGTGCCCTCCATTGCCACACCAATGCACGCACCCGTCCTAACGTACTTATTAATTGTGAGAGAAGTGCAATCTGCCAATCAATGAGGTACTGGCCTTCAGTCATATTCGTGTTTTGCCCTGTGCTCGATGTCTTTTCTTGGTTTATTTGCTCGTGTTTAAATTGTGTTTTGCCTATACCACAATATAAACTGTGTTGCGCGACTGAGCCATTGAAGTATTTACTTCTTGCTCTAGCGGCTACAAAGAAAGATAACCTGTATTTCTGCGTAATTAGATGAAGTAGAACTTTGTTCCCTCTGCTTTTCTGTTTGCATGAATATGCATATTGCTCTAGAAATGTGTGGCTTCAGGTCTTTTTTACCGCTTACCATCCTCTGCAGACGGTCCGCCGCGGTGGTATAGCGGTTGCGGTGCTCGGCTACTGACCCGAAGGTTGCGGGTTCGATCCCGGCCGCGGCGGTCGCATTGCGATGGAGGCGAAATGGTAGAGGCCCGTGTACTTAGATTTAGGTCCACGTTAAAGAACACCAGGTGGTCGAAATTTCTGAAGCCCTCCACTACGGCGTCTCTCATAATCAAATCGTGGTTTTGGGACGTAAAACCCCAGATATTATTATTATCCTCTGCATACGCTAGTTCATGCTTTGGGGTATCACAAGGATTTACAAATCGCCAACACATCATGAGATGGTGTCACTAAAATTCTGCATTCACACCTCGACATTTGGTACTTCTTTTTCGTTTAGGACGACGCCCAATGAACTATGTGACGTGTCTGAACGAGAAAGCGTTACCCACATTGAAATGACTGTGGCGAATGGGCGGTACGATGGTTAGACCTAGCGCCATACTGACACAGGCGTGTATTCACTTATTAGAGTGCATACAAGTCTCATAAAGCGAAATGCTTATGTATATCGTGTAGGCATACGTACAAGCATTTGATACTGTGCTAGCACAACGGAATAAGCTGTAATCTGAGGACGCGCATGATGTACGCACACATGCGAACACGGTGTGGCTAGCAGACGACGCAAGAAGCCATCCACACCATCCACACCGCGGGATTTCGTCCGCTCGCCGCTAGGTGCCGACTCTGCTCGATCTCGCCGCCAATAGGCATCGGAAGCTTTGCTTTAACATAGAATTTGGGCTTTTATCACCCCTGTGATTGCAATAGCCATTAAAGGGACAAAGCAGACAATTTTTCGTTCTATAGGCATTGCAGCAGAAACAGCCTATAGCTAAGAAACTTCGCTTTAAAGGAAATCGCAACCGTCTCCCTTGCTTTATTGCTCACCGGATGTACAGCCTCCAGCATTTTTAATAATATCGCGCGAGCGTCGACCGCACGCAGTATCAGCGCCTTACAACGGCGATAATCTGCGAGACTGGCAGCAGTACGCGCAGGCGCACGAAGCAGCGCTAGCGCAAGCGTCGTCTGCCAGGCTGTTCCTTTCAGGATGAAACACTCCCTTTCTTTGTTAAAGGCGCCCGGAGTGCGCACAATCGCAGATAGAAACGTCACGAACGTTTTGCTTTTTTTTTATTTCCACGTTTGCGTTCAACAGCATGCTTCTCATAGCACTTCAAATAGTTTTTTCTTTAAAGATTGATGATAAGGCTGGCATTATAACTTTTGTTTCCAATCGCATCAAACAGAGACACACACAACGGTTTACATTCCCGACAACTCATCGTTCTTGTGTATTACTTTTTTTTATTCAAATTTTCCTACGCATCAACTTTGAGCAGTTTTTTTTACTGCAATCACAGGAAAGATCAAGAGAACATGAATCGGTAGATCACGGTTTAAGTTGTGCGCATGGTTTTGTTCACACCGTTTTTGTTTTCCTTTTTTTTTATCTAAGGAGACTAATACAGTCATTGTGGTAGGGCGTGCATCGTCCTGAAAGGAACAGCGTGGCAGACGACGCTTGCGCTTGCGCTGTTTTGTGCGCCTGCGCGTACTGTTGCCGGTCTCGCAGATTATCGCCGTTGTAAGGCGCTAATACTGCGTGCGGTCGACGCTCGCGCGATATTATTAAAATTGCTGGAGGCTGTACTCGGTTGAACGAACAGGCTTAAGTGCCTGGAAAGAGCCCACTGAGAGTTCCGAATATGTCTGTCTATCCGCGAAGTAATCGCGCGTGCAGGCAAACAAGGGACCAGAGAGCATGCGTGTGAGAAAGAACTATTTTGCGGCTGTCGAATCCGCCTCCATCGGGTCTTCCTCCGAGCTTCATTTGACAGAGCACTTAATGTTTGACCTGTGTCGTTGCCGTAACCTCGATTGTCGAAATGCGCTTTCAGCGTCGTCGCGTGAGCACGTGCCATTACATGGGGGTGTTTGTCAACACCAAGGTCGTTACGGAGCCGATTATCGGTGACGCGGCTGCTCATTACATTACGGGAAGGTACCATGGTCTTGCATTTCCTTCCTTTTCTTTCTTTTTTTTCTTTTTTTTTTTGCGCATGTTTGTGGCTTAGTCCGTAAATTCAAAGGCGATTCATTCAGAAACCTTCTGCTACCTACGGCTCTGTAAGATCTGCGTGTGCCTTCGAAGAGAGGTATTTGATCGCGGGAATAATCGCGCACGCTGACGGCGTTTGCAAGCTCGCCCTGCTTCCTCGACAACGCGCCACGTGCGAGGCCGCGCTGCACCGCCTCCAAGTGGGGCGCGTTATAAAATAGCACCTGTGCGCACGCGTCAGGCCTGTAGGCGTCCCTCGGCAAACAAGCTCGACTGTAAATGGAAACGTCCTTCGGCTGGCCTTCCTCTTGCTAGATGTCGAGTCGTTTGCCTAAATTCAGGAAAGTAGTATGCGTGTGTTTCCACTCACATTTCATGATCTCGGAACAACGAGACTCACTAGTGGCTAGGCAAGGCGTCACACCGCCCCTTCCACCAAAACTTTTTCGGCTTCGTTATTATTTTCGTTTCATTCTTGTCGCGTACACGGGCAACGCTGGTGAGGAGAGCCGCCTCCAACACCTCCTTCCCCAGCACGCCTGAAATTGGTAAGTAGCGGAAACTTCGGGATGGGGCTGCCGGCGAAACTGCCGGTTGGATCGAGGTGTGTCTTGACGGAGATAACACGCGTGTGCGTAAGTGTAGAGCATCGCTTGTGCCTCGCCGCAAAATCCGGGACACAAGGAAATCGCCTTCCAACGGTTGCGACCGCGCTCGCCCAGGCGGTAGAAAGACGAGGAGGTCTGGCCCTGTCGGAGACTTTCTGTGTCATCTAGAAGCAGCTAGGAGACACGTGCGACGCTCGCGCGATCGGCCAACTTCTCCCTAGAGGGCGTTGATCTACTCTCGGCGGGGATATTTCGGCAGAATTGCTCTTTCATTGCAAGCAGACGCGTTCTGGTTTGCTGCGTTTTGATTTGCTCTCTCTATTCCCTCCTCCCGCTTTTCTACGTCTTTCTTTGCTTTATTTATCTCTTTATGCATTCGTCTGTCCTACTGACGAAGGAAGAAAAAGAACTGCAGTTTTCTATGAAGTACTTCCTTGAATCAGTTTCTCCCTAAGCACCGAATGCTGGCAGCGTACAGAGGGGAGCTAATGGCTGACGTTATCTCTTTTCTTTCTCTCAGCTTGTCCGCATTCCAAAAGCTCACTTAGCTACATACGAGGAGTGGGAAACGTTAGAAGTGGCGGCGGAGGCGAAGATAATATTTATCTCGTTATATTACCTCGATCCTAGTACAGTACACGCACGCTTGATACGAAAGAACAAAAATTCATAGGCGATTTGTTCGATGTTTCAAGATGAACTTGTTTTCGTAAAACTCAATGTGAACATTCCACGAGATACCGCGAAATAACGCTAATGACCATTTGTTTAACTGTCCGAGAACTCCTTTGGGGGTAATCAGTGCTCCGGCTGCATTTCACTATACATAGATGCAGCTAGGCTTCCTGAAGCTTACCGAAACGCGTTTGTAACATCTGTGAACACATGTCAGTTGTTAACAAGTTAAACCCTGGCACTCTTCATAACGGAATCGAACATCGAGAAAGAGTGTACGCATAGTTAAGATGGCAGATAGAGTCCTTGCACGGGACGCGTGCTCTGTGATATTGCCTTCTAAACGTGCACCAATAAGCCATGGTCGCTCCACTACTTCGTGCTGATACAAGTGGTCCTCAATATTATTGTTTTTAAACCATCTGTGGAATGCCTGTTTTTGAGGTTGTGTACATTTGTTTGAATACGCTCATCACAGCCTTACAAGAAGTATTGGTTTATTCTGCTACGAGCACGCGGTTTCGGGCTTGATTCAGTGCCACGGTGACTAAATTTCGAATGAAATCTTCAGGTACCACGGTTCTTGCCATTATACTAAAGAACTTTTAATGCTCAATATTAGAACGTATCGATTGGCGTACCCACCCGAAATTTATATATATATATATATATATATATATATATATATATATATATATATATATATATATATATATATATATATATATATATATTATATATATGTGTGTGTGTGTGTGTGTGTGTGTCGATCTCCACCCCTCGAGATATACGGGTGGTATTGTGTATATTGCCTCCTTCAAAGGTGGGGGAGGCTGCCAGCGATTCTGGAGTTCGAAGTCCTGTTCGCCTGTGATGCAGCGAACATCTGGCCTCAGCTATTGCTGTATTTGTTCTTTGAGGTAAGCCCACGAGTCCCTGGGCCTAATTCATTATGATTTTTGTGCGTAAGAACACTTCGTGCTTGACCGCCTGTGCCGTCCAGCGACCGTCCTTGAGAATCACTTAAGCATGTGAAGTGTTTTATGAATGAAGGCTGGTTGCTTTCATGTTGTTGTAATTTACTTCTACGGTAGCACTCTTCGAGAAAAGACTTCATTAGGGCCATAGAACTCTTTCAAAGTATTTGTCCTAGTTGCAGCGTAATCTGAAGAGAACCGTTTTATACCATTTGGGACGATAACGCTGTGGACGCTGTCAGTTGATCATGACGCGTAGCTACAACCTGAGCATGATGTGGGATGATAATGGCTAGACATGTAGGAGCGTGGAGGTGACGACGCGAAGCCGGCGTGCCTGCCCGCGCGAGCAAACGGCACGTTCCACGCCGGTGGCTGTGCCGGCTTCAGTCAAGCGAAAGCACTTGCCAGGTCGCCGGCGTCGTTTACTCTTCCTCTTTCACGGTCTCATTTGCGGCTGGATGGGCCAGCAATCGTTCTGGCGTGCGGTTGTGGTTTTGGTGCCGGTATCACTATATCCCCAACAGCACCGGCAATCCTCGGCTCATTTTGCACGATGCTGTTTTCGGCAACGGGCAGCCGCACGGACAGAAAATGCGATTAAAATTCTGAAGCAATGAATGGGTGGGCAAATGATTCAGACGCCTAGCGTATAACCAGCCATAATCAAAAGGACAGATTCATAAATGCAATGTTCCTGAACGTTGAAATGATCTTCGTAAGGATCGCATTGTTTTGACATTTAAGTTTCTGCACATATTACTCGAGGTTTTTATGAGTTCTTTTTGTTGTTGTTTTTTGTTCAGATTATTTCAGTTCATTTGTTGCACGTGACACAAAATGAATAGATTTTCTATAAATACAAACTTGTGAGCATTTCGCCTTCAAGGAACGGAAAAATAAGAACTGAAGACTATAGAGTAAGAGCGTGTCTTTTGTTAATATATTTATTCTTACTTTTTGTCACACCTGTTGTAAGCGCTCAAGTCCTTCCACTCTCTCGACCTTTTCAAGGAAGAAAAGATACGGATGTAGGGGACGCACAAACTTCGATATGGCCATGTATACGTGCTATTGCGGAAGAAATAAATTATTCGCCTCCTTCCTAAACGAAGAACGAACAAAAGACATGCCGGCGCCACATGCAAGACGACAACAAATTTCACCGTTAGAGAGTGCAAAATTCAGATTCCCATGGCACAAAATATTCCGTGTCCTGGAAATAACAGTCGCGGCGGATCTTCGCTAGAGCCGTATTTTCTCTACGCCTTGGCTTAGCCATCATCGTGCGTTTTCTATTTCAACTCAGGACGCTAGCTCGAAAACTGGCTGACCTTACTGCCTTCGTCCGTGTCACTTCGATACAGCAAGGCATGACATGAAAAATACATTAGAGACATTAATTTCTTTCATCATTCAACAGCACAACTTAAAGAAATTTTCAAAGTGGGACTAAGATAACGTTCAGGATCCATGCCCTCGCACGTTATTGTCACTGGCCACTAAAGAGTAAATGTCCTAGTCATTGAGCTCTTTCAGAGCCGTCAACACCTATAGTGAGGGATTCGCGGGGAATCCCCCACACACTAAAGGGAGGACATGTTTCCACTTTCAATCGCTTTGGAAACCACCGCAATAGCCCTCTTTTGTTCAAGATTATATCACAAACTCATTTACCGCACAGTCTTAAAAAAGAGGATCTGGCTGCACTGAGTTCGATGAAATGCACCGATTACAATGACAAGGGTAATAAGGAAGGCTACATCTGGTCCTACGTAGAACAGAAGCGCGTGTACACGCTTCTGTCCTTTAACGTGAGAGCTTTCAGGCAGCAGACGCAGCAAGTGCGTCTTCTCTCGATTGTTTAGCTACTCCTCCTGGTAGTGATGTGCATAGTTTGCAAGGAAGTGTCGCGCATTCTGCTCCCATTTCTACGGTAGACTAGGCTTCTTGACTTACCTTGCCACAGTCGTTCAGGAGGAACAATTAGCGGCAAGGTCTGTACTGCAACCCTGCTTGCGTGCAGCCGTACGTTCGTCCTGTATACTTCTACCCTTCTAATCTGTTCGCATTATAATACTACCATCGCCATTTATTTTTCGCTTGTTGCTCAGTTTTTGCACTTCAGCCAACTTCGCCTGATCTGTTGGGCAGCGAAATTTTGCGCTCTCGTAGCGCCACCGTCTGTGGCTGTGCCCTGTATAACAGAACGAGGACAGGGGGCGAGTTTAGAGCGCTCTCGGCTACGACGCTGACCTGATGTGTCCGTCAGCTGGTCTTGCCTGTATTCTGCAGCGGTCGCCTCACTGTCAGTCCTCGCGCTTAACCGCTTCTCGGCTTCGTTTCCGGGGTTTAACGTCCTAAAGTGACTCGGGCTATGGGATACTCTGTAGTGGATGGCTCCGGACAATTTCGACCTCTCGGGGTTTTCTAGTGCGTACTGACATCGCACAGTACACGGGCCTCTAGAACTTCGCCTCCACCGAAATGCGACCGCCGCGGTCGGGATCGAAGCCATGTCTTTTGGGTCAGCAGCCGAGCGCTATAACCACTGAGCCACATGCGCCGGCTTTATCGTTTCCTTTATCAGGTTCATCATTACTTAGGGGAAGTTCAGTGATTACTGTCTGCGACCATTGGCTGCAGGACACTCGTTTGCGAAGTCTTTCACTTTAATATATCAGTCAGTGCGCTTTTGCTACCCGACTCCTCCTGTTTTAAAGCCTCAGTTATTTTTGCCAACACTAGACAGAATTCCTTCTTGTCCCTGGCTCTTATTGGTTGGCATGTTAATCCTAATAACTTTGTTTTCTTTCTTCATTTTTTTTTTTGGGGGGGGGGGGGGGGGCGGGGCGATTCTTTACAACTGAGTACTCCAATAACGTGGGATCACCGTCATTTATCCTGCCTAACACATCTGTAAGCTGCAGAGAGTTCGGTCAGCAGAGATCAAGAAAACCATTTCGTTTCTTCTTTCCTCGTTTGGGTATTTTCACGTCTATTTTAGGTGACTCTTATACACAAAATGATATGCACCAGTCTTGCCCCGTTCCTTTTCTGATATTTTATCGAAATACTGTTCTGTTATTTCTAAAATAAATAGTTTATTTACTAATATCCATGTCAGCAGCCTATTCTTTCTCCACATTTGCAATAAAGGCGCCCATGACACCAGAACGCTGACTTCCTAATTCATCGATCCAATAATTTACAAAGGGCTGGGAGTTAATTCATTAATTTTAAATTAACTCCCAATCCCTTGGAGACCGATGTGCTACTTTTTTTGGCTGCTTTTTTTTCGATGTGTGCTCACCACCACTCTAGTTCACCAAAGTATACCACTGCAATTTCGAAAGGAGCCCTTCTACGAGTGTTCTGTCCGAGAGCCCCTGGCGTAGACTGCACGGAAAATGTAAGTCAGATATGTTGGCGTTCGACTAACCACCAGTTCCAATGTGTTCTATTGTGCAGCTGTCAGCAATAAAGCCTCCTGCCTTTACTTGTAAAGACAGTGTGCTTTCAAAGCCGGTTATGTCGCTTAATATCAGAAACGTATCAGCAAGTGCAGAATCTCATAAATATTGGCAAACTTGTTTGTAACTGAAATAGAAACACCAAATAAAATGTATAGCAGTTTCAGTAGGTGAAGCCTAAGTGCCAGACCATCTAGCCCGTAATGCTGAAGTTCTCAATTCGACTCCCCCTAATGTCGTGTTAATGTTTGTTTATAAATTTCTTGAAGCATATCGCCAAATGAATTCAACAGAACATCAAGCCAATGACCCTTTGCCTAATTTCTGTTGTATTCATTTGATTTTGTCTAGCAAAAGAACGAGCCCCTCGGAAAAAATTCCCCGTCCTTCGTTCTTTGAAGCACGTCGGAAATTTGACATGCATACATATATTTAACAAGTATTGATTGTCAGTTGCTTTATTACCCATTCGCTTTATATGGGTCGTATGAAGACTGCAAAAATTGTTACATGGAACGCTCAATAGCAAAGATGTTTAAACAAGTGGGTCATTGAGGACGGCTGCGGCCTGGATGGCGCAGCCTGCGAGATGCCAAGGATATTTTTCTGAGCTATTTTATAGTAACTAACAAGGAGAGAAACCTAGAAAATATTATTATTTAGGCGAAGTTTTTTTATTTGCTTCAGCAAAAATTTATCTCAACGCTTTGTTTGCCATTATGCATGAGTATGTGCATAAAAAGAAATTGTCTTTGCCTTAACCGGGTTGGCAGAAGCTGGAATTGATGATTCATTCTTGGGTGACGATACTTGTAGTGATTCAGAAGTACTTCTTTATGAAATGAAGACAAACATGTTTTCATGCCTGAAAAAAGCAAAAAAAATATATGAATCAGTTATTGTACCACGTACCTCGATGACTAATTCTGTAGGCGCGGATCATTAAGCGTGTCTATGCACTATACATGTTTGCGTTTGACCGACCAAACGTCAGATATCAAGTTTCATTTTTTTTCAATAGCAGTAAACTGGTAAACTGATCGGTTTACTTGTACAAGTATTGCAATCCATTAACAGCCCTCTATAGTGCCTCTTAACCCGCATTTTTCGTCGTCTAAGTAGTAATAAAACGTACTATGAAGATTCTGGATGCTTTACAGTCAAGCCCTGTCTTTAACTACAGCTCTTCCTTGTTCTCCGAAGTTAGGATTATATAGGAGACGCAGTGGCCTCCAAGACGACGCGCGCTCTCTCTCTCTCTATTTTAGAGGTCATGCTTCGGTGCTGTTGTTGTGCTAACCCCATCGAAATGTGGCCTCTGTGGCTCGGATCGAAAATGCCACGTCGAGATCAACGGCGCAACGCCACAGCTACCACTGACTACTGCGACGGGTAGCGCATCTCACACGATGACGTGAAATCCGATCATTATTTTGCAATTCCGAAGTACCATATGCAACTTACTAGGCGACGTTGCGCCGGGCTCTACCATCCGCCGTAGCCTCCGTAGCCTCCGTAGCCTCCATAGCCGCCGTAGCCTCCGAAAGCTCCTGCACCGACACCACCCAGAGCTCCGAGGCCGAGACCGTAGAGGGGCATGTAGACGACGCCGCCGTGTCCGTATCCGCCGTTTCCGTGTGTGCCACTCAAGCCCGAGTGTGCCACCACCGCGCCGCCAGAGCTGACTTTGTTCACGTGGTGAACCGTCTTGACTAGAAATGAAGGCCCCGGCACGACCTTTCCGTGGCCATAGCCGCCGGAGTTGAGTACCACCACGCTACCGCCCACTCCCGTGCTAACACCGCCGCCGTAGCCACCATCAACCACGGCGCCGGCCAGCGCGACGGCGACGAGCGAGCACAAGACGACGGCCACTGCCTGTCAAACGAAAACGCATAGACGCATGCTCACGAGCTCCTTCTGCGAGTGGCATCCAGAAGCCACGAAGCCGCGATTGCTTTCTCACATACCTATTAGCGAAAAGAAAATTCGCACAGAACGTGCACAAGAATATGTGCTCGCAGCGAGCACCTGACTGCCAGACCAATATTTCCCACTGCAAAACGATATACGACGCTCCCTATTGTATAGCTCCCAATATACGGGTGCTATGCAATAGGGAGCGCCTCAGTGCTGTTTCGTGTACCGTACTTTATAACTTGTAATATCTACAGCGTATTTTGCTGTTTTATGCTGCCTATACATATGGAAGACATGAGGACAAACATATTGATTGTACTCGAACTGTAATCAATCAGGCCCTTTTCACTGTTGCTACAAACAGACAAAATTACTGTTATCTTGACCCAACAGCAAACATCAGTATTCTACCGCATGTTTTTCACCATATAAATCTTTTTATGTGTGTACCGAAATATGAAGACTGTTCAGTTGCCGTAATATAATAATAATATCTGGGGTTTAGCGTCCCAAAACCACGATATGATTATGAGAGACGCCGTAGTGGAGGGCTCCGGAAATTTCGATCTCCTGGGGTTCTTTAACGTGCACCTAAATCTAAGTATACGGGCCTCAAACATTTTCGCCTCCATCGAAAATGCAGCCGCCGCGGCCGGGATTCGGTCCCGCGACCTTCGGGTCAGCAGTCGAGCGCCATAACCACTAGACCACCGTGGCGGGGCTGTTAAGTTGCCATAAATAGCCTCATAGCATAGCTCTCCATTCGCATAACATAGTTAAGTACAGCAAACCAGCTACTTCTTACTTTCAAATAGCATTTGCGCCCGACTGAATATTTGCATAAATCGAAGCTTTTGGCATATTTGCGTTAAATGTTAGCAGTTTCAAAGCGCAAAATCACACTCACGACTATAATAAAAGGATATACATTTACAAAGATATTATTCAACTTAACCGGTGTCTAGCGAGGTGCTCTGAAATACGTGTCAGCATTTGAAAAGGTTGTCACGCAGGGTTAAGCTCACGTTCTGACAACTCTAACATTACTGCCTCCTAACCTATCATTTTGAATAAGAACAATATAATTGGCGTGATGTGTATTTCTTCTCAAAGAGCATAACAAATATTATGTGGAGAGCCTAGTATTAACGGCAGCTATTAGTATATTTTCCATCGCAATCACTTTCCGTTAGGGCAAACGAGAAGTTCTCCACTACTTTTTTGGATGGTTCTTCATGTGGCAAAAACATTAGGCTCATTGTTCGACGTCGCCTTGTCTTTGCCGAGGTCAAGGCACAAGCAAAGCCACTTACTGAGCCTTAATTATCCTCGTAGCCTATAGCTGTAGAGTAGATCAAAACTTCATAAAAGCTCCTTTCTTCATCGTTTACAAAAATTAGTAAAGGAGTTGTTCTTTAATCTTTAGGCATAGAGTGAAAAGATAACTTCTACTCTGAGATGGCCACTTCGTCTCTTTCCAGGTTCAGTCAGTTTCTGTCAGGGAAGGCTCAGTTATTTGAAAAGATAGAAACTGCTCAGAAATACCCGATCTCGAATATCCAATGCGCTATAGTATTTCGTCGTTTTCCTGGAAATAAAAAAAAAACACTGGTCCTGCGTTTAACACAAAGATTTCCCTCTTACCGAGAAAACATGACATTTTAATCCGCTGACTTATTTAGTGCGATTCACACAGTACCGCGTTCACACCGGCACTCTCTTGGGGCCACGAAAAGTTCCGAATGAGAAATGAAGTCTGGCTGCGGTGCGTCAATGCCTTGCTGTGTTCATAGGTGTTCGAACCATTTCTAGCGCTTGAAGTTTGCGACCTACGCAGGATGCACATGCACTGCTTTCTCGCACGTGTCTGCAACACGTGCGAGAAATATCGCACGCTGTCAGCGTCGATAAATATCGACGCTGACAGCGCGCGCTTCCTCGGAAATTCCATGAAACCTAAATGTGCCCTTTGGAACGCAACAACGTTAAGCAAAATATTTCCGAATTATTAAGCTGCACAAATTGAATGCAACTGCCAGACAATGGTTAAAACTACAGATGTTAAAGCATTTACTTACGAGAGTCTTCATGGCGTTGGTCGGTTCAATGAATCAGCACAAGCTGCTACAACTGATCCTCTTCGAACCCGCGGGCTTCTTATATACTGTCCAAAAAATGTGTGCCGGAATAGAACACAAGGAGGGTATTAAGTCACGTCGATATTTTCTGCGCTTTCTTCGTGTTTTCGGCGGCTCCTCCAAACAAAGGCAACATGAGGAAAATTATTAAGTCAAGAGCGGCATTCGTATTTCAATGTGGAATGTTCGGCCGAACCACCTGCGGAGTCACCAATTCGAACTTCCAGGTGGCTACGTGGATGGCATGGGCTTCATAAAAACGACGCGTTTTGGTGGCCCCCGTGTGAGACGCAGCGCCGAGTATAGCACAAAGGCGGCCATGTTTTGCTGTAGTTGGCCGTGCGCGCTTTATGTTCATCCGCGTCTTCATTTTTCCTTATGGGAAGCGGGAACGCACGGAATCACTGCAAGTCTTGACGCGAAAACTTCTTAATTTCTGTACACTTCGTTTGGTTCTCTCTAACATATTGTTCAGCCGTTACGGCTGTTAGCAGAGTTTTATCATATTCTAATAGTTATAGTGCATTGTGAGAATGCGCATGAGGCATGAAAAATTAGGTGTGAGGCATGAACAATTAAGTGTGAGTGTGTGTGTGCGTGGGGGGGGGGGGGGGGGACGTGCAAGTTCACGCAGATCTTAAGGCGAAAGTCTTATATGTCTGTGTTCGCAGGCCAGGGTGAACAAAATATGGTAAAAAATAAAAAAAATACACTTGAGCACGCGAGCTGCACGTCTACTTCGTCTCTGCGCCGTTCTCGCGAGCAGCAGCGTGAGGCACGTGCTCCACACCGATCCTGCGGCGTTGGCCCTGCCGAGCATGCATGTTCTGGACAGGGGGGAGGCGCGCGAGTCGCGTTCGCTTCTAGTCGGGACCGGACCCACTTTGGCTGCTTGTGCTCGCTAAGCTGCGGGTTCTTGCGCTGCTGTCGCATTTCGAAAACTTCAATGTACGGTGGCTACACTTCGACGCGTGGGCTCAGACCTTCACTGCAAATCGCTGTGGGTCAAATTAGGCTTTCGCCTCACATTCATAGAAAGTTCTCAGCATCCCTCGTAATTTTTTTTGAAGCACCAGGAAGTGTTAGCCTGTGCCGCACACTATTTGTAACAAATATAGAGGTAGTGAATCTACACAGTCAAACTGTGCCGATTCAATATATGCTAGAATATGGCCAGTATGCGCAAAGAAGATCCGCTAGAATTTTTCGCTTATATCAGCCAATTATGATTTCCGGCTATATGCGCTTTCTTTTGTTATTGAAGAAGACCTCTTAATAGCCTCAACAACTTGATTTAAACAAGAACACTGTTCTTGGCTTCGTTAGCCTGCATACGCGAAATTTATCTTGCCATATTATTTAAGTGGAACTGTCTCCTGCGGCAAGCTTCTGAAGACCACAGGCCGTATTCAGAAAACGTTCCGTTATTAGGCTAATTGTTATTTGAAATAGGATAACCGCTTTCGCTAATAATAGGCCCAGAGCAAGGATTGCCCCGTGCTTTCTCTGACGAAACACTCTTACACGAGAGCGTTTTGTGAACATGGGGCCCTTATTTATTTGGATTACTTCGAGTTGAGGAAAATCGCACACGCGAAAGTCATGCCTTCGCGGCCACCGCTGGCCAACATTAGCAGATTTAGTAACACGCTGTGTAAAAGTACTGTGCGTTCCTTGGTTTGTTTGTTCCTTCTCACTAAGAGTAATGCAGCCAATTATGCAGCAGTTGATGGGCGTAAACTCGCATTATTGAAAACAGGAAAGAAATGTCTTTGTCTAATTAAGGCAACAGTTGCAACTCCTATGCGTCAGCGGGTGTTTCACGGCGCGCGAACAGCAGCTGCACTGTTCTACCTTATACTATACTATGCACGGAAAAAGGCTGCTCACGGTACGCTAGCATAATCTTGAATGCTCGCAGAATCACCCTTTTTTTTTGCTTTTTATAATACAACCTGCCGTTTAACTCAGACTATTCGTGGTCAAATGTGACGATTTTGAAGTATGCCCGCGTGTGTAGCACAAAATGCGAAAATATTACATTGAATTTATTTTCAATTTCATAAAGGCGTAGCGCAGTAAGAAAAAGATCTACAGAGATGCCCATGTCCCTACTTATTGATAAATAAATCTATAAATAAGTTTATTTATTTATTTATTTATTTATTTATTTATTTATTTATTTATTTATTTATTTATTTATTTATTTATTTCGTTAGTTAGTTAGTTAGTATGCTATTGGAAATAAATGTTCGCTGCGATCGTGTTGCCGGCTTTTCCACAAAGTTAAATTGCTGTGCGAATAAATTGTTGTGAACTGGGGAAAAAGTTTGCAGCTCTTATAGCAGTTCTCTGTGCCACAAAGGACATAGCTGCTTGTTAAAAGGGAATTTTGAGGGCTTGTTTCTTTGTTTGACACAACCTTAGTGAAAACCAGCAGACAGTGAAGCCAAGGGAGGTACAGGGGACGTTAATTGTACTGTTTTAAGAGTATCGTAGAAATTGCGATATAGATGTGAAGAAAGTAAAGTGGACGAAAAGACAACTTGGCGCCGGCAGGGACCGAACCAGCAGCCTTCGGATTGCAATATTTATATATTTTCGTAATATATAAGGAAAACACGAAAAATGAAGTATAACAGTGCATGCATACAACCTGAGATGGGGTTCCAAGGACAAAGACGTCTAGCATGCACACACGGCCACTTTAAACTACAAAATCGGCATTAAACAAAAGGAAGGGGGGAGGGGGGGGGGGGCGTCCGCACCGTTCTGCGATACTGCGCATTCATAGCGAGGATCTTGTTCCGGCAGACTTGATGGCTTCAGGTAGTGTGCGAGTGTTTATTGGTCAGCTGTCATCTGGAAAGAAGTTGTCGCACTAAGTTATGCCAGCTGCCGAAAGAAAAGAGCGTTTCACACTGGCCGTCATGGATACGAGCGGCGCTGGCTAACACACCCAGGTTGACACGCACAGAAATACCTATTCATGTGAACGGGAGGACGACCACCACCGTAGCTGAATTGGCAGATAATGGGACGCGTTATCCAGATATTCTGGGTTAGGTCCCTACCGGCAGCAAGTTGTCTTGCGAAGGAAGCGAAGTACGCCCAATCGGGTATCGGTATCGGAAGCACACGACCTACTTGGAGTGTTAGCGCAATACTATCACGCTGAAATAAGGGCGTACTAAATTTATCACCTGAACAAAAGTTCCATTTGGGATTTTCAGTAAAAGCGCTGCATTACTGGCGGTTAATAAATCTCGCAAAAAGCTGAAGCAGCACTCTTCTTCATTTTCTCATCACGTCGTCCACTATGAAGGAAAGCCAGAAAGATCTTAATAAGTGACATGGCCACGTATCCAAAAAAGCAGTGCCCATGCAGCGGCACTGTAAACGGCATAGGTCGGCAAAAAAAATTGGAGCGAACTCGGACTCACTCAAGAAATATATTTTGCTTTGAGGGCTCACTGGGGCTCGGACACACCAAATTTTTCCACAACCGGACTCACCCAAACTCAGACTCACTAAACTTTTTCTCAACCGGGCTCACTCGAACTCAAACTGACCAGCACATTACTCAACCGGACTCACTCAGACTCAGACTCACGGCTTGACCTGAGTCTGAGTGAGCCTGAGTGAGTTGAATCATGAGTCCGTGAGGGTAAAATTAGATTCTATTGCGATAGCAATTATATGGACAGACTTGGCTGATTTTTGCCGTCGCCGTCATGTACCGGATATATATATATATATATATATATATATATATATATATATATATATATATATATATATATATATATATATATATATATATATATGTCACAAATTAGCGTGTTATAAAGCGCGCGCGCTGCCGCTTTCAAGCAGCTGCGAGACAGAACGACGCGAGCCGCGCGCCCAACAACCGCGAAAGACGAAAAAACAAGCATCAAAAGACGCCGGCGCGCCGCATCCTCCTCACCCAATCGAGCCAGGCGCAGACGACGCGATCAAACGCCCGGCAAATCCTGGATCTTTCTAGAAGGAAAGGGTGACGCATCCGCGAGCGATGCCGCCGCGATTCGAACATATGAGAAAGCTCTCGCCCTTTCTCTAGCCTTAGCTGTACTGCACGCCGAAGAAACCTCCCGACGCTTCTGGAAACCGGGGAAGAAGGGATAAAAGCGTGCAAACGTCGGGCAGTCGAGTCGGTCGAGAAGAAGCGAAGCAGTGAGGAGAAGGTAAGACAGTCAGCGAAGGAGTGAGCGAGTCAGTCGGCCCGGATATGGTGAAGTTACGCTAAGTGTGGCTCCGTTAGCCAAAGAAGACGTGTTTATGATGGTGTGAGGTCAGTCGATCGTCGATTTGGAAGAATCCGATGACGACACCGTGTGAGCTGTGACAAGTCACGACGACGGTTGAGCTACGACGATCAACGCTGGAGCTGGCGTGAGTGTTTCCTTGAAGAGAAGCATTCGATTACCGTCCAAGTATTGTGGACTGGATACGCCATTGTTTATTCAGGACTTTAACAGTCGTTGAATAGTTGTAATGCATGCGATTGCATTTGTAGCGTGTGATCGGTTTGTTTAGCTCCCGTTGTGTAAACACCATATGAGTTATATTGTGAAGTTGTAACTGGTACTTGCCGAGTGTGCATGTGTTTGTATTATCTGTATTGCCTTAACTGAGAATATATTCCGTTTTCGTTTGTGTTATCGACTCTCGGCTCTGACTCGGTCTTTGGACCACAACCGGCGTTCGCTGGCGCCCGCGCTTTCGTGGTGCGTTTTCGGAGGGCCGTGACGCCAGCCCTTCGAATCCGCCCGGCGATTGCCAACCCGATTAACGGGGCAAGTGACTATATATATATATATATATATATATATATATATATGTGTGTGTGTGTGTGTGTGTGGCACAAAAAGAATAAAGCAGAAGAAAAAAATTCGAACTACCCGACCATGGATTCGAACCATCAACCCCTCTCTCCCCAGCGCGCTGCGTTAGGCAACTGAACCATGCGCCATGCAAGCGCCGGCGAAATAACGGCGAGCTATTTATATATACCATTTACCGCTGGTGGTGCGTAAATCTCGGAGGAGCTTGAGCGTGTTTTCTATCACGCAAAGGTTTCACATTTTCCTTCAAGTTGAAAACTGCCCTTGAGACGCGCACCACAACAAAGTGGTCCCTTTCCGTACTCCCTCGTGATGTGGAAGGAAAAAAAAAAAACAAAGAACACCGGGCACACCTTGCGTCAGACGCCTTCGTGTGACAGGAGACGCAGAGGGGTCACTGCACGCGCCGCAGTTTAAAAAAAAACAGAAATATCGAAGAGCGTTTGATTCTCCATTGTTGACACGCAGTCTGGGGCCACTACCCCAGAGTGGGTATGTGCTATAATTTTGAGGAAACAAACAAACAAACACTGTCGACATTTGCAGCGCGTTGCTCAAGCACAAAGACGTCATGTGTATACCTGTGCGTTCATTTCGGGGGTCCTTCTTTGTGCTTCAGCGGCGCGCTGCAAGTATCCAGCTGCTTGTCGTTCTTCATGTGACATTCCAATTTCTTGCTATCGCATTCATTGCTTCGCCCTTGCGGCGAAACTGTGACTTTTTTTAGATCACGTTGTCAATGCTCTTTAACGCCAATATTGCACATAATCGGTGCTCTACGATACGCCATTTGATCTTATACCGTCACATGCGAGTTATCAGTGGTTTCAATTCAGTAAGGACATTTTATGAAATATGCTACTCACATGAGATATTTCTATCATGAAGTCCCTATAGAAGCGCTTGCGGGGGAAGTCCCCTCCCCCAACTCACGCCACTCATCAATAAGTATTGAGATGGCGCAAGAACGCTAGTGCGTTGAGATATATGTCAATATACTTGAGTATAAACCTAAGCCTATATAAGCCTGGTAGTAATGCCGAACATTAGTAGATAGAACCATATATCTCGGCAGTAACAGGTGGAGCTCACTCACACTCATTCAAGAAATATATTTTGCGCTTACGGCTCACTGGGACTCAGACTGACCAATATTTTAATCTACCGGACTCACTCAGGCTCAAACTCACCATAATATTACTCGCCCGGACTAACCCAGACTCAGGCTCACGGCTCGATCTGAGTCTGAGTGAGTCGACTCATGAGTGAGTTTGCCGACCTACGATAAACGGTCTATCAAAATTGAATCAAAAGCGCTTGTGCATACGTGACTGCCGAAATACAGCTAAAAGAGGTCAATTGAACACATGAGCGTTACAATGTATGCGTCTTATCCCGACATACCACAGCATGGCGAAGTCGAATTTTCTTGTCTTCACAAAGAAAAGTAATTTCTTTTCTTGCCAAGAGTACTGAATTCTCTCCTTCTTCAAAAGTGGAAGTTAGTTTTTATACACTGCTACAATGTTGCTGCGATATGCAGTTTGCGGGATGCAGTGAAAATGCTTGCTCTTCTTTTTTTTTTCAATTTGTTTGCGATTGCTTGACGTACTTGCAACACCACCGAATCAAGTTCGCTCTTTTTACTTTCACCAGAGTCCTCATCTTCCTCAGCTGAACGGTGATAAACGGCTTTGTCGGCCGTCCTTTATATAATTAGAACTGCCCCCGAAATGTAGCGTTTTGCCAGCTGTCTCGGCACGCGCTAAGGTCCCACGTGGAAGAACCGTGCGGCTCTTTGAAACCCGGAAGCGATTCGCAAAATTTCTGGTCCATCCGCCAGCGTAAGATCTGGAGCGAAATGCACGTGTTGCGAAAGGCTTCGTCCGATAATCGCGATTGCTCAAGTCCAATCTCGAGATCAGCGCGCTTTTCAGCCCCAGCTTCGCCATTAGCAAATGGAATATCGTGCTGAAGTACTTTACCGTCCCAGCTCAGGCACTGCAGATAAGGCTTTTTTCGGTAGAAGATATCTGCCTCAAAGGTCCGCCAATACTTTACGTCTATCAGGCACAATTGCCTACTTCATGAGGAGGCCGTGAACTGAATAATGCGTTGAACGTAGATACGCCCCAGTGGTTGCCTTCGCAATTTTGCAGACGGTCGACAACATTCCCGCTTTGCGATTGCACTGATTTTCACGGTGAAACACGTCCAGTGACAGCGGCCACGCATTCAGATTTGTTTCAGGGATAATAGGCCTACAGAACTTGAATTACTCTTACTTTTCCGTCTGAGAACTGGTGAAGCCGTGGCACTGACGAGCTGTGGCATACCCATAATATTCCATCAACTAATCGGGAATATAACCGACTGCGATGAACTAATTAATGTATAATTCGTCATCGAACTCGAGCAGCATTTGTTACCTGCAAACATTACTTTACTTTTCATTTTGTTTCAAATCGATGTTGATAAGTACTGTTTCACAGCCGTTTTTATGTGTTGCGACAGGAAAGACCAGCGAGCCGTTTAGCAATTTTCACTATCAATCAGCGATGCAACACGCGTGTGGGTCCCGAATTTTCTCTGTGAATTACACAGCTGAATGGTTTCCTTTACAACATTTCAATACGCTACGAGACAGGCAAATCATCATAACATCTTAAAATGTGCGACCAAATCTTTGTAAAACACTTCATAACGAACTGGAACCGCGCCGTGCGAAGGTGCGGTTTCAGCGCAACCTGCTGGCTGGCGTGAAAATACATTTTGCCGATACTGCTCAGTATTTTCGATCCACTGAAATCGCATTTTAGCACTGCCCTTACGTACTTTCTTTGTGGATGTACTGTGCCGAAGCTCGGAGAGAAATAAGGAGAGAAGTGAATTTTATTGAGCGGGTTCCACATCGAGGAATCAGTGTGCTACTTCAGGTGACATGGATTATATGTAATATGAAAATGCGCCAACTCATGCGCGCAACTTACACATTCACATTTGAATAAAAAAAAAGCATTAATTATGGTTAATATATTAGAGTTAGAGCGATAAAGTCATCGCAGTGTTCAAAACACTGGCCAGCGTTACGCCATGCTTGTGTCGATATATTGTCATTTAATTTATTTAATTTATGAGTTTAACTGCGCAGTAGGGTTACATGACAGGAAAACGTAGGCAGCAAAAAATAATAAAAACTCACAGGGTCCCTTATGCATTCGCCTAAGACAACTCGAAAACGAAAGCAATCCGCTGTTAGCCTACAGCAGAGCAGAGAGCTGGGCGAGTTGGTTAGGATTCATGTCAGCAAGAAACAGAAGAAAGAAGGAAGACCAAACGGGACGAAAGAAAGAAGACCAAACTAAGCAGTCTGTTAAGAAGAACAAGTACATTTATACATACTCCCTTGTTTATGTATTTGTGTACAAGTTTTTTCGGAGTGCGTGTGGCCTTATCGTGTATGAAAATATTTTTTTTTAATTTTTAATAAACTGCTTAGTTGCGAGGCGGCGTCCGTCCGGTTTGGTCTTCCTTCGTACTTCGGTTGCTTGCGCTGCTTTACAGATGAACCATCCGGTGGGGCTATTATATTTTCTGAAGAAAAGCAGAAAAAAACGTCAACAAGAAAGAGAGGGAAGACACGCAGCGCGGTGTATCTTCCCTCTCTTTCTTGTCTACGTTTTTTGTTCGCAGTTTTTTGTTGTTGTTTCTTTTTTTTTAGAAAATGAATACGCATCAACTAACCTAACTTACCATTTTGGGACAATTTTATCGCCATCGTCTTCATCATCGGAGAATGAGAGGCCACGTGAGTAGCCACACACTTTGTTGATGCTCCGGCTCATGATGACTATGATTTATGGCTCAGCCCTTTGTAATGGGTTGACAGTAGCAAGTCACATGGTGTAACGCCTGCGATTCTGCGCTTCTGCCACGCAATATTATATCCTTTAACGCGACTCCCTGTCCGACATGACCACTATATAGGGTCGTCTTCCAAAGCGCTTTTTATGCACTGGCGTGGCTCTGCGGTAGAACACTTGATTGCGACTGAGAATGCTCGGGCTCGGTTTCGGCTCAAACCATAATGAATATGGATATGCTGTAGGGAATCCTAGTCACGCTAACCTTATTACTTCACTTGATCTAGTACAAAATAGCGCTGCTCTCTTCAACCTTTCTAACTACGACCGTTGCGCCAGTATAACTTAAATGAAGATTAACATAACAATTATCGCATTTGCTAACCGCCCCAGTCACTCGTCTTTCGCTATTTCATCAGAATTTCTACCAATCCCCACATCATGACGACTACATACTCCACACCGCGTCGATTACCTTGATCTCACATCTCACACTGCGTCTCACACCGCGTCTCACACCGCGTCGATTACCTTGATGAAGTAGGAAGCGAACAATGTGGCATGAAATATTTCTTTCAGACTCATTCCCCGTACATCTCTTGAATGGAACCATCTTCCCTCAAGCGTCGCCGCCATCACCGATAACAAACTTTAACTCCGTGGATTACCTAACATCGTAAAATCAGGGCAATCATTGTGGCATGAACTCATTACACTTTGTATGTTTTTATAACTTTTAGTCGCTGCACTTGTTTCTTTATTTCGTTTATTTATTTTTGTAAACACTCCCTCCAATAATAATTTCTAGCCCTGAGAATATTATGAACAGATGAATAAATTTGTTTACCTTGCACATTTTTGCGTGGATGATGACTTTCTACCCGATAAAATTTTCTATACCTGGGAATTTCTGTAGAAACCATTCATAGACCTTTCAGATTATCTCCGACAGAGGCGAAAGAGGCTGGGATGTCGGAAAGACGGAGTCAGCCTGCAGGACATGTCTTCGACTGTCTGCTCTTTCTGCAAGAGGGATGATCATGAATCAAGCAAATCGCAAATAGCACAGAGAAAAAAAGAAGGCTCCTGATTTATCCAACTCTCGACACGTTATATATACTTCTCACTTTGGAAGTCAAAATTATTCCGCAATAGAAAAGTAGTATCGTGTACAGTCATTCCTTTTAAATGCGAAGCATTTCTTAGCGAACTTCTGCGACTTTGAGCGTATCTATCTATCTATCTATCTATCTATCTATCTATCTATCTATCTATCTATCTATCTATCTATCTATCTATCTATCTATCTATCTATCTATCTATCTATCTATCTAGCCGCCTACGACTTCGTGCTCTCCTGGCCGTTTCGTTAATCGGATGTATACCAAAATTGGTGTGTCATAACGTGACCTTATTACGAACATAAATGACAAGTCATATCATGAAAATCATGACACGCTTGTCATGAACAGCATGATTTACATTCCACGGCCTTCCGGCTCTTGCGGCCGTTCTGTTAATTTCATATATACCAAAATTCGTACGGCGTGACAAGAGTTCATGACGAACATAATGACAGGTCCTAACATGCAAATCATGACGCGCATGTCATGTGCAGCATGATTTACGTGACATGATCTCGGGGCGCTCGCGGCCGTTTAAATGAAGGGATACATACGAAAACTGGTATGACGAGACATTTCTGTATGACGAACATAACTGACACGTGGTAACATGAAAATCATGATATGCATGTCATGTACGACATGATTTACATGCCATGATCATGGCGCACTCGCGACCGTTTCTCTAGATCGATATACACCAAAATTGGTACTGTGCGATGTGACTTTATGAAGAACATGAATAACAGGTGGTAGCATGAAAACCATGACATCCATGACATGTATGTCATGATTTACATGCCACGCTCATGGTGCATTCGCGTCCATTTCTCTTGCGCGATTTACACCAAAATTGGTGTTACGCGACACGACAGTGTGACGAACGTAAGTGAGACGTGGTAGCATGAAAATCATGACATGCAAGTCATGTACGACCTGATTTACATGCCACGCTCATGATGTGACTGTATGAAGAACATGAATGACAGTTGGTAAGATGACAACCATGACATGCATGTCATGTATGTCATGGCTTAATTGCCACGCTCATGATGCATTCGCGGCCGCTTCGCTTGTACCTGAGGCGATCTATAGCGAAAAGTAGTACTAGCACCTATTGAATCATGCTGTAGTTCATAATCATGCAAACTTCATTTTTAGGAAACATTCAAAATGCGCAAAAAACAAGGAAGAATCACCAATTGGGAACAGGATCACTACAATATAGGAAATAATAATCGATTCACTCCTTAGACGAGTCACGTCCCTCGCGGTCTCTGAATCACGCACTACACTGGGACACCGCACATGAACATCCAGGCGCTTGTCTGTGGACCGGATGGTTAACCTGCCTCAAAACATGAAAAATGCCCGTATGAACGGATTGTACAAAGTCGTTAATACGCGCAGGTATAAATAATGACGGGCTTTCAGTGTTTCTCGTAATTCTGCAAAGAACTTTTTTTTCATGCATGTAGATTTAGCTTGAACACTCTCTCTATTTCCATAGCCATCAAAATGCAGCTACTATCAAGAGGAAACAGAACGATTACATATGAGCAGGCTCCCTATTATTGAGTTTCACTTTCTAGCGTTGAATAAGCCATATTTTGTCTCGATGGCATAATAAATGATCATTTATCATTCCACCTAGAAGTTACTTTATCAGGATATCAGTTGATAATTTAAATAAACTTGCTTTACATTTTAAACGTATCGAAATGCAACGTACAGGCCACAGAGATTAAGTGAAGCAATGAACAATAAACACATTTCAGAATTTCTCGAGGAACAAGATTTCTTCACCAAAGGACAACATGGGTTTCGCAGGGACTTTTCAACACAAACTCATTTAGTAGAAACTTTACACGATTTTGCGGTATCTATTAATAACGGTGATCAAACTGACGCTATTTTTTTAGATTTTCGCAAAGCCTTCGAGACGGTTTCTCATAATAAACTGCTTTATATATTAAACTCAGTACATGAAAACCCTGAGCTAATATCCTGGATTTCATCATACATTACTGGTTGTCAGCAAGTTGTTTCTTTTAACCAGCATTGCTCGGGTAGAGTTTGAGCGTCATCTGATCTCCCACAGGGTTCGGTACTCGGACCACTTTCTTTCCTTATTTTTATAAATGATATAGTTGATGGTATCCCGCTAAAAATCAAGCTTTACGCCGACGACAGCATTCTGTACCACGACGTTAAAAATCCCATTGATCAGCTGCTCCTAAATCAAGCTTTTGAGAAGGTTGTGTCATGGTGTGAAATTTGGCAGATGTGTCTCAACCTTGAAAAAACAGTATCAATGAAAATTACTTACCGAGGTAACCGAGTACAAATAGTTGGGGCTTCTAATAACAAGTGATCTCCGGTGGAATAAACGCGTCAACCAAGTCATAGCTCACACACAACGTAAACTATTTTTTCTTCGCAGGGCACTGAAGCTATCCACCCCCACAGTTCGTCTCCTTGCGTATAAATCTGTTATTCTGGCCAGGTTAGACCGCGCTACTGTTATCTGGGACCCATATACTAAAACGAATATTCATAAACTGGAAATGACTCAGAAAAAAGCAGTTGGCTTTATATACAAGGGGTGTTCAAATGAAAGGGTACGAAACATCGTAACAACATGACCGTTTACATATAGATGCCTATGTCGCTATGGGAGAATGTAGGGAGACATCTAAGGATGCTATTGAAGTCTCTGCCGTGGATGGGAGCATGCGGGGCCGCCCGCATGCGCAGTAGAGAGCAGCCTCTTATAAAGAGTGCCGTCCAACTGACGCGGTATAGTGCATGTGAAGACAGGATGGCGTTCACATTGCAAAATTCGGCGATTCAGGAGTTGCGGAGCTTTATACGATTTCTGACAGCGGAAAGTGTTAGACCGACCATCATTCATCGCCTGGGATTTCCACGTGTTTGGTCCCCTGAAAAAGCGCCTGAAAGGGAAGAACTTCAACTAGGACGACGGACTCAAGGACGCTGTGAAGGACTGGGTATCGTCACGGCCACAGGAATTCTGGGAACAAGGAATCCTTCGGCTAGTTCATGAATGGTGTTGTTGTGATCAAGCACATAGTGTATGCTTTGACTAAAGTCTTCATTTATACCCACAGTGCCGTTTCGTACCTTTTCATTTAAATACCCCTTGTATAATCGCTATGACCGCACATCAGTAACATCTCTGTTAACCAGAGCTCGCCTGCAACCTCTATACACGAGAAACTATCATTCACGTTTGAAGTTTCTTTATCAAATATTAATGAGGCATGTTAAGGTCGGAGCATATTCCGTTACTCCATTCACCTCCAGGTATAGCACAAGACAACGGCATGATAGAACATTAACACCGTATCAAATGCGAAATAATTTATTTAAGTATTCTTTTTTTTTCCAAGAACGGGTATTGATTGGAATTTATTAACAAAAGAGCAAATGTTGCAGCCTTCGTCGGTAACTTTTACTTCTAGTTTGTGCTCAAGAACCTGTTTTTCATCTATATTTGTGTATATGAATACATGTGTATTTAGTAAGAGTACACATTTATTTTGGAACCGCCTATGTGTGTAAGTTCTTTGTTATTTTGTTATTGTTATTTCACCTACCTACATTCGGTATTTTGTTTTCATATGAACATAATTTTGTGAGGATTGCAATATATATATATTATATATATATATATATATATATATATATATATATATATATATATATATATATATATATATATATATATATATATATATATGCGTATGTACGCGTGTGTACAGGTGTATAACTGCATTTCCTTTGTTGTTAGGCCACTTTCTGTTCTCGGTCGCGCGAATCATGCGACCCGGTCGCGCCTGCTATTTGTTCTACAAATTTCGTTGAACCAGACCATGTATTGTCACTCTTCCCACCCTATCAAAATCCCAACCAGGAATTGTAGTACTTATAAATTTTAAAAATAATATGCGCCAATAGGAACAAAAAACACGCACACAGAAAAAAGGAAAAATACACACAGATTTCAACAGACGGGAAGTCAAGTGTGTTTCTTGGGGGAAAGCCGACTGGACTCGATGAACATGCTCGCGTCACGAGCTATACAATTGCCCCAAAGCAGGCCATCATCATGGGTCGTAATCCGCAGACTAAGTGGACTATGTTCTTATACTAGCAAGCGCGCTGTTCAAGAGGTGGACGACACTAGTATATAAAGGGCCCACGTGCCTCGTAAGAATCGCAAGACGCACACGACGGATTGTCCACGCGTTCGTGTCAGTGTAAAATAAACTTTAATAATCGTGCTCAAACACAATTAAGCAATTATTCATTTGCAATTTGCATTCGCGATATTCATTTGCAACATGCTGGTCTGGGTACTGCTTCAGAAGTTAATGCCGAATTAACAAGCAAATGCGGACGAAACGAAGCGCATGAATAAAAAACAACAGAGAGGAGAACACAACACGAGCGCTATAACGCTCGTGTTGTGTTCTCCTCTGTCGTCGTTTTCCATTCAGCGTTTTGTATCGCCACTATGTCACACCAAGAAGATCAAACCTCAGCTTTGGCCAGGCAAATGTTGTCAAGGCTAAACAAAATCGCTGGGCACGCACATTCGTTATGAGCATGAGTGGAAGCGATTCAATCAACCCCTTCCCTTCCGGTGATCACTGGGCCAGGAATGACACTGCACGAGAACGAATTTCGCCGGAAGACCTGACGCTTCACATAATTCTCGTTAGTCAACTAAATAATCCATAAGGATGCATGATAGTACATGCACCTCGTGCATGTAATACACAGCAGCATCGATGGCTGCCACATGTGCAGTTGATGATGCTGGTTGTGAAATATGACGGTTTATATGCATTGGAGTTTAATCTAAAGGTAGATGAAAGCCGCACAGGCGCCGGGGCTGTTGTGTACAGATGCATTCGTAAATTACACTTGAGGTAATTTCAAGGGACTGGATTCACGAACCTTTTCTTACATATGCTCACTTTTCCGTTTCCTGGTCACCTCCGGCAATGATATATCCTGCATAAGTATTGGCTGAAATTTTCTGTTACGAAAAATTCAAACGTAACAGGGTTCTCTGAATACAGATGCAGATCTTTCGAATAAGTTTGAGTTGATTTTAGTAGCGTCAAAACAATAATTCAGACTTCTTGCATATTTAGGAATTCGAAGGAAGGAAGGAATACAAAATGGAGAAGGGTAGACTGTTGAGCGAGTTGGTAATTCATTCTGGAAACAAATAGGGCGAAAAAACGTGGGACTAGTAGAAGAAAGCAACAGGACAAGCGCATACTAACAATTGGACCTTTATTAAAAAACGAATGTATTTATACCAAGCAAACCCACACGTTCACCACTCACAAAACCCAAACCTTAGATGTGCGCATCCAGATACCCTATCTCAACTTTATTCGAAGCAAGAGAAGGTTTAGCCACACAATTATCTCCGCCTTTCCCAAAGAAGAAAGCTTCCATAAGCTAACGTGCCGTCTGGTCACGATGGCGTGCGAGCACTTTTGCATCAGTCAAGATCGGCCTGCAACCACAGTCACGGCAGTGCAGGGACAGGTTAGACACGGCTGCCCTTTCAACGCCATCGTGACCAGACGGCACGTGAGCTTATGGAAGCTTTCTTTATTGGGAAAGGCGGTGATAACTGTGTGGCTAAACCTTCTGTTGCTTTGACTAAAGTTGAGATAGGGTATTTGGATGCGCACATCCGAGGTTTAGGTTTTGTGCGTGGGGAACGTGTGTGTGTGTGTGTGGGGGGGGGGGGGGGAGGTGCGGGTTCGCTTGGTATAAATACATTCGTTTTTTAATAAAGGTTCAGTTGTTAGTATGCGCTTGTCCTGTTGCTTTCTTCTACTAGTCCCACGTTTTTTCGCGCTATTTGTTTCCAGAATGGAGAAGGGGAGGGAGGTTAACCAGACAGCATTCCGGTTGGCTGCCCTAAGCCAGGGGAAAGGGAAGGGGAGTGGAAAGTAATAGAAGTGTAAACGGGGCATCGAACATTACAACGTGGATAAAATGCTTTGTAATTAGATATTAAATTTAAAAATACGATAAAACTAGAAAATGTAGATCTTATTCATGTTAGAAAGGTAGTACTAAAATCTATATAGGCAATAGGCAGAGAAAAAGTCTACCGGAAAAGAGCACCTGTAAGAAAATATGTTACATCAAGGCGCTATGTCTTGGCTCTATACCCAGCTACAGCAATGTTGTTAAAAACATGCATGTTGTCATAAAGTTCATGTTTTATTAATGATAGAGGTACGTTATGGCTGAGCAAGACACACATCAGTTACATTTTGGCAGTCTGGCATGGCTTTATTGATGATGTTTTGTACACGTTGCTGAAGCTGCGTGAGAACTGCCGAGGTGAGTTCTTGGCATTAAGAATCGGTGACTGAGGTAGGAGCTGCCCGTTGGTTGTACGTCGGACAACACCTGAAATGCAGAAGGAACAAGATATTTCGGCATGGAAGCCTGTAAGCGCGTACACGTCAGAGATGCCCTCTAATAAAGCGTGATTCTATATATATAATAAAGCTATTGCGGCATGTTGCTATAGTGAAAAATTGTAGGGTTTATTTAGTTCATCTTTTCAGTTTACGTTCTACCGTAATGCTCTTGATAGTTCGTTTTTAGCAGGCGCTAACTTCCAAATGTCTCGAAACTGAAAGCATTCTTGAAAATGGGACTCTCGACGCACTGTGTTGTTGTCTCATTTATTCGGAATATAAATAATATGGAGCTTACCAGGTCTACCAAAAGGCAGACATTGACTGAACTTTTCTCATCAGCCCTTAAACTTAAGGACGTATCCTCCGTGGCCTCCGTAGCCTCCGTAGCCGAGGCCTCCGTAGCCGAGGCCGCCGTAGCCGAGGCCGCCGTAGCCGAGGCCTCCGAGACCGACTCCATAGCCGCCTCCGAGGCCGCTGTGAGCTACAACGGCGCCTCCGCCGTGAACCTTACTGACGTGGTGTACCGTCCTGACCAAGAAAGAGGGTCCGGCCACAGCCTTAGTGAAAGCCGGTCCGCCATGCAGCAGAGCAACAGAGCTGCCTATGCCGACACCCCCCAGTCCGACTGCCGGGGCTGCACCGAGGAGCACACCACCGCTGCCTAGGCCACCAAGTCCACCTCCCAAGGCCACGTTACCGGCCCATGTGGTGGCCACCAGGCCAAGAATAACGACGGCGACCACCTGGATATAAAGCGCCTTCCAGTTAGGCAACCACCACTATGCCTGAAGCACAGAACACTTCACGAGCACAAAGTGATCACTGTTGTGGTTTAACGTCACAAAACCACGATATGATTATCAGGGACGCCGTAGTGGAGGCCGCCGGAAATTTCCACCATTCGGGGTTCTTTAATGTGCACCTAAATCTACGTACACGGGCATCAAGCATTTTTGCCCCCATCGAAAATGGACGGACAGGTCGCGGGATCGAATCCCGGTCCCGGAGGCCGCATTTTCGATGGAAGCGTAAATGCTTGAGGCCCCTGTGCTTAAATTAAGGTGCACGTTAAAGAACTCCAGGGGGTCAAAATTTGCGGAGTCCTCCACTACGCCGTCTCACATAATCAGGTCGTAGTTTTGGGGCGTTAAACCCCAGCATTTATTATTATCCATCGAAAATGCGGCCGCCGCGGCCGGGGTTTGATCCCGCGACCTTCGGGTCAGCAGTCGAGCCATAACAACTAGACCACAAAAGAATGTCCACGAGCACAAACAGAAAAAAGCATTGAGCACTCTAACATTTCTTGTCTATTTTTTAATTTATTGTTTTGGGGCAGTAAACAATCTTGCATACGCTAAATATAAAGGGGGCAAGACTGTTTTCATCATAAAAGATTAGTCTTTTCAAATCTATCATATTTCGCCTTTACAAGAGCTACATTACCGCAAAGCAATTATTAATAATATGGTTATATCGCAGCGTGTACAATTATAGTATAGTAGCAATAAAATATTGGAATTCGTGTGCTTTTGCGTTTAGCAAAGTACTTCTTATGCATACCTGCATAACGACAAATCATTATAAAACCGCTGGCCAAAGCCAATGCATTAGCTATGCGCACTTGTTTTATCCTGAGCCGTTTGTCCTATATTGTGTTCGGTCACTCATGTCAGCACACACTATTACTTTCGGTCTAAAGATGGCGCACAACGTGTTGATATGGGCGGGTATCCTGCAGCATTGCTGGAGGACTACAGCAGTGCTGCTGAAACCATACGCAGCTTAGGTTTTCAACCTTAAAGGAAATATATCCATGAATGCTGCGCGAAGGTACAATGCAACAGTGTTAAAGTGTTCTCTTTTGGAAAAGTATGCGTTATGAGCTAAATGTTGAGTAGACTCTGCATCAGCTTGGACTCTCTATTTCCCGGAATAGAGTCCTCCGCGTGTTGATGCTCAAATAAAACGGTTTGAGAACAAGGCGGGAAGGATCCGCTCACACTGTACTCACCAGAGTCCTCATGGCTTAGTGGAACGATTGGGGGCGAGCTACTGCCATTCGAAAGACACCTGGCATCTTATATAGGGGAAACACCATGGTCTCATATCACGTAGCGGGCACCCCAATTGTGCATTCTGCATGAGCGGCGCGTTCACATTCAATATCAGCCAGCTCGATCCGCAAAGTGTCCCGGAAGTGATATTCTAAGTCGCATTTGAGATATTTCACACCACGGCGCTTACCGTATATAAAAAAAAACTTGCGCAATTTGAGAACGAGCCCGTGGTGAGGGGAAAGATGTGACGGATTCAAGGCATACTCCGACTTTCGCGCCAGTGGTACAAGCCGCAGGCAAGTAAATGGAATCCGACGATACGTGCACTCCGCAAAACGAAATCAGTTCATCGTTTCTGGACACTTGGCCCTCCCCTGCGAACAAGGCAACGCAAAGACCACAAGGATATTCTGTTTCTCAACTGCTGAATAATCGGAAAGCATCAATGTAAATACGCGGTCGTGCTCCTGTGAATGTCCGCATGGAAAACCCTTTTTTTTTTTTTTCGTGGGTCGTTTGAACACTTTTCTGATGCGGAACGATATTAATCAAATTACTATTTACACTCCACTGATAGCCAGATAACTATCGTTTCACTCCGTTAGAATTTATGAGGCGCCTTCTATAAAGGCTGGAATACATCCTCACAATTTTTATGAGTGCTTTGTGATGGAGATATTGGCTTTATATAGATCGGCTTAATTGTTCAAGCACTTCACATAATTCCCAGGATGCGCGGGGTGGGAGCTGGTGGGTGTAAATCGAAGCGCAGAATCAATACCGATCTTTTTGTGCGCGTCTTAAGCCCCACTGTGCTGGGAGACCATTCCTCTAGCGATAGCCATTTTCCTCCAATAAAAAAAAAGCGTCGAAATACCGTCGTGGCCGAGACCATCTCTCCCACACACTTTCCGCGAAGAGAGGAAGAATTCGGCAAGCAGTATGTCACCTTTAGTATCGTCTCTGGACCACCTTGTTTCCGTGTAAAGAAGGGCAGATGTGCTATCTTTTGATCACTATCGCCTACTTTTCTCGCACAGCAAAATTTATGTATTAGCCAGGTTCTAAAAGGCACAAGTATGACAAGCGTGCAGGCAACTTAAAGACCTGGCGCTAGCACTTACTCTGATTGAGCTCCTAGCGGGTGAAGTGGTCGCCAGACCTCAAACCCGACTGTCATGTTACCATTAATATTCACCTCAAGGTGTGTTAACAAGTACGACTGCAAGATACATCTAGCTGCACAATATCTTAAATTGGATGAATATTTTAACACTAACATCCTCACTTACTGGTTTGCTTGAGGCAATCATTATATTTTTTTCTATTTAAAATGAAGTCACGTTATAATTTTCTGTAGTTGAAAGAATTGAGAATCTAACAGGTCTTACCTCTGAATACCAAAATCGACTTAGTTCCTTTTGTGATAAATATGGGCCATATTTATTCCGCAAACTGCCAAAGTCGATCCATTCGATGACATTTTTCTGAAGCTGCTGCAAGGATGAAAGAAGGGAAAAAACGGAAAGGCGGAAGGCAGGGGGGTTAACCAGAATAGCTTCCGGATGGCTACCCTACACTGGGGTATTGGGGAAGGGGAATAGAAAGATCAGAGAGAGAAGGGAAGGTAAAAAAAAGCAGGGAATTCACTGAAGCGCGCCGGACTGCATCACAAGTCAGAGGCGTTCAACAAGCCCGTCGTCCTCAAAAAGCACAAGAGTGCCTTGCTTATAGGAACCTGAAACAGAAAATTTCATGCAGAATTTAATTTTTAAATGCATTAACATAACATCCAATGCTCTCTAAGCGGTATCTTTATGTGTATTTGTCGAGTCGTCAAGCGCACGTTGCTGTCGGTCATCTTACTGCTACTGTGCCGTAAAACAATTACTGTGCAGGGTATTTATTTATTTATTTCTATCAAAAATGAACGAAATTTTTAAAGGTTACACAACGAAGGATGAAGTGTACCCTAGCATATCAACATGCATGAAAATCACTGCATCACTGTGCCATATATTCCATAAAGGTTGAAATTTTGCGGAATTTTTACAGCTATCTATATATATATATTTTTTCGTCAATGGTGTGCCATTTAGCTCCCACAATAAACGCACACACACCTAATTTACACAGGATTATGTCACGTTCAGTTTCTCTCATTCGAGAAATGATGGAGACAAGAGACTCCGTCAGCTAAATGTATGGAAACATAACGTACATCCTGTCGATCCAAGATGCTCACTCATACCTTCAATGCCTTGCTCAGGCGCTATAGCTTCTTTGATTCTTTCAGAGTCCCGAGGCTCGAGAGGGAGCAACTATGAAACGTGTGAGCTTTTTATCGAACCGTAAAAAAAAACAAGAGCACATTTTATAATAATAATAATAATAATAATAATAATAATAATAATAATAATAATAATAATATAATAATAATAATAATAATAATAATAATAATAATAACGTTTATTTTGCATCGATATATTCATGGACAGCTGTAGGTAAAAGCTGCTCTCCAAAGAGGCAGCTTGACAAGGGCCCACAGCTACCTTTGCACAAAACAGCAGTGGCAACAGTCAACAGCACGAGCTCGAATAGCATGCAACAAAGCAAACCAAGCATAGCTTCATAAAATAATAATGCTAATAACAATTGTCCATGCAATTGCTCAAAGCGATAAAAAACTTCACAAATGTATTTCGCGCAATTGGGCCCGTGCACGGTGCAGGAAATTTATGCCAGCTTTTACATATTTGTTGAGTAGGAACTATGTAGGATAATTTATCTTTGGAGTAGTTTGTTTCGGGTTTTTTTTTATTATTTTCCACATTTATTTCGTGCATTGAAACGCTCCTTACCTCAGACCATTTCCTTACCTTACGTGAGGAGCCCTTCATGCCCATAGGTCGGCAAAAAATGTGGAGCTCACTCAGACTCACTCACGAAACATATCTTACCCTCAGGGCTCACTCGGACTCAGACTCACCAAACTTTTCCTCATCCGGACTCACTCGGACTCAGACCCACTATAATTTTTCTCAACCGGACTCACTCGGACTCAGACTCACCAAAATTTTATTCACTCGAACTCACTCAGACTCAGACTCACGGCTCGATCTGAGTCTTAGTGAGTCTGAGTGAGTCGACTCATGAGTCTGTTAGCATTTAATTATCCTTTTTCTACCATAATGTCAATGCTCTTTAACGCCAATATCTCGCATAATCGGTGCGCTACTTAGTACCTTTTGATCTCGTACCTTCATATACGAGTTATCGGAGTTTGCAGTTCAATAAGGACCTTTTTATTGAAAGTCATGACTCACGCGAGATATTTTTATCAGTAACTTCCCGTGAAAAAGTTTGCGGGGGGAGGTCAAGGCACCTCCCCCCCCTCTCCCTCCTCAACTCACGCCTCTGATCAATAAATATTGAGCTGATGTATGAACGGTAGCGGGTTTAAGTATGCGGGAGTATACGGGAGTATAAACGTGAGCTGACATAGGGCTGATAGTAATGCTAAAGTTGAGTAGATAGGACCATAGGTCGGCAACAAAAGTTGGAGCTCACTCAGACTCACTCATGCAGTATATTTTGCCCTTAGGGCTCACTCGGACTCCGACTCACCAAAATTTTCCTCAACCGGAATCACTCGGACTCAGACTCACCAAAACTTTTCCCAACCGAACTCACTCGGACTCAGACTCACGTCTCGATATGAGTCTGAGTGAGTCTGAGTGAGTCGACTCATGAGTGAGTTTGCCGACCTATGTTCATGCCTCCTTATCTTAAGGAGCTCCTTGAGGGAGCCAGCGTATTCTGAAAGCTTCCTTCAACCTTCCTTTCCTAAGGGCCGCCTCAGTAAGATAAGGCGCGTGTTTCACAAGTCTGGGATCGAGAGTACGTGTGAAATACGGACTAAACGTCCGTTTTTAAGCAAGAATAAGGAATATTTTTTAGGCATAATGATGAATAATAACGTGTACACTGCTTTTGTGGGAAATACTGACTAAACGTCCGTTTTCAAGCAAGAATTAAGGAACATTTTTTGTGCATAATCATGAATGTGTACACTGCTTTTTCGCGATATGGGTGCACAGCCTTTTCCATTTACTTAACTTTCGCCTGTTGCAGAAGACAAAAACAGGATGGTCGAGCAACCTTGGAGCTCATTGCGTTCATTGATGCATTTCAACGGCCTGTTATGTAGGAGCGAGTAATAAAGGTCGTTTAAAGAATTGAAGACGTGGGTGAAATTGATTTTCATAACCCAGCAGAGCTAAGCTTGTGAAATCTCCTCACTTTGGTGCAAATTTGACTCGAATGTACTTGTGTCCAAGTAAATTATTGTGTTTACATTCGAAACAAGGGCGCGTCTATCGGGTCGTACATCGCGCCTTCGTGTATTGACCTGTTTTTTTTTTTTTGCAAAACGAGAAAATCTTACAGCAGCGGTTCCCAGGAACCCAAGTCCTGATAGTATTCATATATATGTGCACTATTTCTTAGTATTCTTACAGTGTGGCGCCTCGGAGTTGCATTCTGAGTTGTCACAAATGGTCGGAATATTTGAATAATGTCGCCCGTCGTCATAACACGTGGTATTCCCTTCTAGGATTCTGTCGGGTTCCTTGACTAGGCTCGATTTCACCCGTGATCATGTTTGCTGGACATATAAACTAGGCTCGTACAAGCTCAACTCCGCACAGTAAGCTTGTCAAAAGGTTTATTGTTCGGGCTTGCTTCTACAACGCATTAAAATAGTTATGCTGCCACACAGTAGGCGCCAGCTTTCAGGCACAGGTCACTCGCCTGTATCACGACGGATTACTAATCTCAGTGGCTGAGATAATTCGCAGAAATGGAAAGGAGGGTTTTCTGGGCATACATTGCAGCGCATGCGGCTGCACCCCTGTGTTCGCTGAGACCAATGTGATTTTCTCTTACCCGGACGACCGCACCTGTCTCATTGTGGAAGCAGCCCGCATGGCATGTGAAGAATGCCATTGTTAGCCTAATCCAAACAAGAACTGCCATTCCTGGAAGACGGCAGCACGAACGGTGTGCGATGTGGGGGCCTACCGTGTCGTATTCCTTGAGTCTGTTCTTTTTTTCTCTATTCCTGTAAAATGCCTTGTCCTCTTCGCGCTGCGCAATCTTAACGAAAAATGTTGACAGCCGTTCGGCCGCACGCTCAAAAACACGCCTGCCAAGCAATTTTCCAACAACGACGAGGATACAATTACAGCGAGCTTGTGCAGAAGTGCAAGACATCGATCGAAAATAAGAAATCGGACACACTGTCGCTGACAAAGTACTGCAGAGAGGCGCCCTTTCAGTGCAAGTAGCAAGGTAAGGAAGCCCGAAGGTAGCCCTATAGCTACCTTAACTTGAGGGAGCACCAAGGAGGGCCTCAGTGAGGAATATTTGGAGTGGTAGTGCAAAAAATGAGGATTTTCTTTCGCTTGGCGCCAGAACGCCGATGCTAATTTAAAAGCGTAGAGGTCATGGACGGGTATTATTCGAGCCTGCTGAAACAATTTACTCGTATGAGCACCATACGATAAGTGAAAAATGTTCCTAATGTAACTTCTTTTGCATTAGGTATAGTTTTTGCAGGTTCGTGTTAGTTGTAGAGCCCGGAACGTAGATGCCTACAGCAAGCAAAAAAACAACAGTTCACAGTCACCTCTGCTGTCATGACTGGCCAGCAGAGCTGTTGGGCACCAAGTGGTATCGCAAAATTAATTTACTTTCCTGGCTTCTTCGGTAAGAACTGTTAGGTCTTGACCTTACCGACACCTGACACCTGACACCTTCTTGCGCACTATGTGTTCGGCCTTGCCTACAGCTTGGCGCGTTCGCTCGGCACCCTCCTTGAACGGGAATTATCCAAGGTATACGGGTAGCATGATGTTCGTTCGTCTTGCTTCTGTTGCTGTTGTAGTTCTTTTGAACACTTACGTGCTGTGCATGTGATATTACTAGGGGTGTGCGAATATTCGAAAGTTTCGAATATTCGTCGAATATTACATTCGAAATATTTGTATTCGATTCGAAAATCGTGTATTCGAAAAGTTTCGAATATTCGATAACTTCGAATATTCGAAAAATTCGAATATGCGATTCGATTATCATGCATAAAATAACTCGTCTTCCACATTTCTGCTCCGTTCGTATCGCTAAAAACGTTGCCGAGAGGAGCGATAAACATCGCAAGTACACGGAGGCACGATATCTGCCTGCGACGAGCGCCCCAATACGTATGATTTATTGCTGGTGCATCTCCGACGTGCACTGCTGTTGGCGATCATGTAACCGTACATTTTCAATATTGTGCGGCCGTAACGTGTCGCATTACCACTTGTTCACTATGCGGGACCACTTCTGAAGAAAGACAGTGACCCACGTGACTGGTGGCGGACTGTAGGCACCTTCAGATACCCCAATCTGGCAAAGCTTTGCCCAATGTACGTACCTCCCTATACCAGCCACTTCTGTTCAAGCGAGCGTGCCTTTTCAGTGGCAGGGGGGGGGGGTCTCGGTTACAAGGGAGCGCCTGCTGCCTGATCATGTGGAGCAACTCATATTTCTTCATGATAACATGTAGTCATTACTTTCATTGTGCCGTGATATTTGCTTGTGTTGTGATGTGCATTGTGCTAGCCTGGACATTGTGTTCTGGAGATAGCAGTGTATGTTGTGTTGCCAGTCAGGCTGTTAATGTTTTTTTTTCTTCAAATAGCTACATGTTAAATAAAATATCGTTACTGTTGAGGCATTTTTCCTCTGATATTCGATATTCGATTCGATATTCGAAGGTGGATATTTGTATTGGATTCGTATTCGAAAAATTTGATATTCGCACACCCCTAGATATTAAAGACAACTTACATATACACACAGTAGCCACCACGCTCTGGAAACGCAATGTTTGACATTTTCTGCTTTTGTTCTAATAAAAATGATGCAACATGTTTTTGCATAATATCATTCTGCAGTCCTTTGAGAACATTTCGGGGACTTTGAACAAAATTGAGATTGGGTTTTTTTTATTATAGATTTTTTAATCAAGGAGCACTTTTCTCTTTTTGGTGTTTCTAGCATGAAAATTTACTACTTTGAAAATTATTAGAGAAATACAAATGCAGAAGTTCATTATTCACATAAAGGCCTATTCATACTGCAAATAAGAACAAGCCAAGATGTTCGCAGAAGTAGCCATAGCGTCCCAAATTTGACTAATTTTCAAAAACGCAGCGTTTTTCGTGAATTTTTAAAAATACATAATTTGCTCAGAATTCCATGAAATGATAAGAGCTATTTCCTCTTTACTTCTACTTCCGCTCAAAACAAAGATATTTGTAATATACAGCTTGAGTAGCTGCCAGCATGGTTCCGAAGTTACGAAAACGCACTCTTCGTAAAATGGTCGTCGTCAACCGGCGACACTTGTCGAATTTTGCTGTGTTGAAAAAAAATTTTATTTGAAAACCAACTGCGATTTCGTGCTGTGCAGTCATATGTGCACAACATACAAAATTATCAGGAAAATCGGAAACATCAAATATACACCGTTTTTCGATCTTTCGTGGAATCGACCAGCTGTTAAGTGCGCCCACAATGGGTTTAAACTGCGCATTCTATTCCTTTATTGGGAAAGCGGACATTACCGCGCGGCGGGTCGACTCGGTGTTGCACTCTAGTATTGGCGTACATATTGTGCTGGCGAACAACAATGAGAGGAAAAATTCCAACTAACTTACATTAACATAGTCGCCTTAAAAACAACAAAAAAAGCTATGTTGTCAACTGTATAGTTGATACTTGCGACACGTGGTTCGACCAAGAAAAAAGGCGCAAACGGACACACACGCACACACACACACACACACACACACACACACACACACACACACACACACACACACACGCACGCAAACGCACGCACACACACGCACACACACACACACACACACACACACACACACACACACACACACACACACACACACACACACACACACACACACACACACACACACACACACACACACACACACACACACACACACACACACACACACACACACACACATAAGACGAGCGTGAAGTAACAATTGATTATTTGAGGAAAATGACAAATATACAGGGTGAGAGAAAGGACACAGGTCACAAGAAGGACACAGGAAACATCGTCAAATAATTAATGAGTGAGGCGCAATTTCTACGCAGTTTCTCAATATATCACAGTAGCGAGTCGAACGCTATAGTATCAAGGCATCATGGAAACGCTAAACACGACGCCAACAGAGTGTGTTGTGTGCATCTTCGGCTCTGCGAAGACCTCCTAGTTCATCAATATTGTTGTTGTTGTTGTTGTTGTTGTTGTTGTTGTTGTTGTTGTTGTTGTTGGCGTTGTTGTTGTTGTTGTTGTTGTTAAAAGAAGTCATTTCATGTATATCACCAATACACCGTGCAGTGGTCAAAACAGCTGTCCAATGGTCGTAACATTATTGAGACATAAGTTTTCTGAACGTTTTCAGTATGTTTCTCAGAATGATTCTCAGTACGGTTCTCAAAATTGATACTTCTGACAATGTCTTCTCGCTGCCAGAAATAAAGCCAGGATTTTAAAAATAAAATTATAGTTTATTTCACGTAATTGGAAGGTATCCCAGACTGTACATTATTTTGGCATACGCAGTTAGTCGTAACAAACACGGTTCCACTTTTTTTTTTCACGTTGTCCATTCATCCCTTGTATCCGATGGCACCATATCCGAGGCCGCCGTAGCCAAGACCACCATATCCGAGGCCGCCGTAGCCCGCACCAAGGCCGCTGTGCGCTATGAGAGCACCGCCGTTGTGGATCTTGTTCACGTGGTGTACGCTTCTCACTAGAAACGTCGGTCCTGCCACGGCCTTTGCGAAGGCTGGGCCTCCACTGAGCAAAGCGACGCTGCTGCCCACACCAACACCGCTCACACCAAGACCCGCTCCACCGTAGCCGAGGCCTCCGTAGCCGAGACCTCCGTAGCCGAGACCTCCGTAGCCGAGGCCTCCGTAGCCAAGACCACCGTAGCCGAGGCCTCCGTACCCAAGGCCACCGTAGCCGAGGCCACCGTAGCCTCCGAGCACTGCTCCAGCAGATGCTGCCGCAACCAGGGCGGTGAAAAACATAACAGTTGTCTGCGAAACAGAAAACACAGATACGCATAAATGTCACATATAAACCAGCGCCGAGAGTGTGTGATGCCGAGAAAATGAATCGCATTTTCGCACCTTAATCACTTTCAGCCTTAGGGCCGAATAAAAATGGCTAGTATGAAAATCTGTTCTCATAACGTCGTCGTTCACAAGCGCGTTCAAAGGAGCCGAATTTAAATAATTTCAACGAAATGTTCGCGTAACTTGGCATGCTCACCAGGGCGTTCATGGCTGATCCTCAGGCTGCAGCGGCCAAAGTGTGTGAATGCTGCGACCAAGCCAACCCTTTTATACCTGAGCGAGAGGAGCTCTTTTACAGTGTTGGCATTCTTTCGTCGAGGACAAAAGAAGAAAGAACTCTTGTGACACTGACCATATCTTCGTTGCACTTGGAACGCAGTCGAAGTATTTTTGTTTACTTCTTGGCATGCAGTTTACTAAACTGTGTGTTCAAAGTACTCGAGATAACGCTCAAAGTTGACAAAGAACATAAAGCAAGCTTGACGCTTAGGCTGAACAGGAAAGAAGCAGCACGTGAGGTAACGCTTTTACAAAGAACGTTTGCAACAACGTTCGCCAGATTGCTGACTGAGTTTTGCGATACGTCCCGTGCATATTGATACGGTTGTGTAAGCGCCGTGTATGCTATGACAGTGTTGTATTACAGGGCAGATAGCGGCCGTGAAACAGGTCTGTCACACTTTTCCGGTTCGCACGCCCTGCAGCGTGTGCGACGACATCCTTTCCCTCTTTTCGCAGAACTTCCGGTCCACAACTGTGCGAAGTCGAGAGGTTGGCAACGAAATGAGGATCTGACTTACTTTCTCCTGGGGTCACTTGTTGGCCCTACGATACAGAAATTATAGCCGGCGGTGTAGGACAGTAAATGCGCGACCGAAAGGAGCCAGGATTGGTGAATGATTTCGCAGGTGGAAGTCAACTTTCAGGGAAAAGTTGCTCGTCAAGTAAAGTACTCATTTTCTTTAAAATGTGGCTTCTCTTTCCCGAACGACCAAGTGTTCAAGGGCTCCAAAGCACAATGCAACACGGCTCTTCAAGGTTAAAATAGCCCAAGCGGTGAAAAATAATCCGGAGCCCAACACTCTCGCATTCCTCATGTTCTACACGTTTAACCAGAACAATTTCTTTATCCTAATTGAACATAAGCGCTAATTATCTTCTCTCGCTGTGGTAAATTCACTCGCTAATGCTCATTTGCGGCACCTGTGACGCCCACTCTGTCACTCATGCGCAGCAAGGTCCCGTCACATTGCCTTTACTGTCGACGCTAATTGAAACTTCAAAACAAAGTCTTTGCAGCGTCTGTACGTCTTGTTTTACACCAACGACAAGGGCGAGCCTTTAGTGGTCGTTATTATGTTGTCATGAATTGTCCATTCCCTATATACTGGGTATTTCAAGAAATGTGTCCAAAAATTCTAGAAAATAAAGGAAATGAGAATATTTATTCGCTGCTTTATGATCACTTTTTTTCTGTGACGACAGACATCTTAACATGAATAAATATAAATTGCTCCAGTAATTAACGAAATTGAATTAACTTTTTTAATTGGTGGAGATCATTTATAAAGTCGCTACCCTTGTTTAATATGGAAATATAAATAGTCTCATCATAAGACCATTGCCGATCAGATTACTAATCTTTATAATACCTGTCATAAACTTTTAAATGCGAAGCATTTCTTAGCGAACCTCAGGCACTTTGGTCGTTTCTATCTATCTATCTATCTATCTATCTATCTAGCCGCCTATGTCTGGGCGCTCTCCTGGTCGTCTCCATAGGTTGTAATATGCCAAAATTGGCATAGCAGGGGATCACTGTACGAAACACACGATTCACTGTTCATGACATGAATAACGCAAAGTACCTGTCACGTACTTCATGAAACCCTTTCTCTCCATTACGTGTGACACGTACCCGCATACCAGAGTTCATGTTATGCGGGTATGTGCCACAGGTGATACATAGTCTCCTTCAGCACAGTAATCGCGAACATACACATTGACAGGCGAAGAAAGTGATAACCAACTTTAACCAGTGTTTAACCGTTGTTCTCTAACGTGCACTGACATCGCACAGCACGCAGGCCTTTATCATTTCGCCTCCATATAAATGCAACCTCCGCGGCCGGTATCGAACCCGCGACCTTCGGCTCATCAACCGAGCACCGTAACCGCTACACCACCGCGGCGGACGCAAAGAAATTGAGGGAGCTAAATACAAAACAGCCCTGGAAGACGCTCGACTACCATCCACTCGTTCAAGTGGTCCGCAACGTGGACCACGTGGATTGCGCAAAAATCGGGTCAGTGCTTCCTACAATAACTCTGCCGAGGGGCCCATGCCCCTCATTATTGCCAGTGACTTGAACGTTGATTTATCAAAACTCAACAACGCCTGCTTCTTACACTGCATGAAAGACGGCTTGGGTGGGAACAGGGCATCACAAGACCTCGTTGCCAAGTCCAGGACAGGAGGCATCATAGATCATTTCTTCGTAGGAGGCATCCCCGATTTTCATCAGCTGTACTATACCTTGCACTTCACTACATATAGACCCCTCGTAGCCGCGATCACGAACGGATTCGATAACAAGTCCTGTCCAGCTGCTGGTGCTCTCTGATCACGGTTATGATGACCTTGTTCAAGAACTGTCAAAAACCCCTGCCACGTATGCACACGAGTTCGTGAAACGTGCGTGAGTTGTCCGTCATAACGGACAAGTATAAGCATAACAACTGAAACTCAATTGTAACAACTGTAACTGTGAGTGTAACGTACGCGCAGTGCGCCTGCGCGTGCCACTCGGCTGTGTATATATCTAAAGAAATTTTTCTGAAAAAGCTTAGTTGCGCGTAGCGCCGGTCCTGTGTATCTGTGTTCCTTCTTTGTCCTGTTAGAGTCTGTGCTATCCAATATTGAAGAATATAAGCACTACATATCAGCTTCCCGAGTCTGCTGTTGGTAACACCCATGTTGCTGCTGGCATCGTTGCGCAACTGTGAACAACTGGTTATACAACACATGTGCGACTCTTCAACATATGTGTGTGTGTGTATACCATTTGCACATTTGTCTAGCGCCATTCCGTCACGTTTTTCTCAATGTGAAAAATTACGCCACAGTCATTTTCCCGCGCATGCTTCGCATAACATCTTGTCCCACGGTACGGTGGGTCTACCGAATTTTTCCATTGTAAAAGAGTCATTAGTCCAAATGAAATCTACAATCCTGCAAAGCTCACCATGCTATGGTGATAATATTTGTCGTTTACATCAACGGCGTAAGGAACTCGCGTCCACAACTCAGTTATTTCCGGGCAAATGCATAATTGATATGTTACTAACCGTGACGACAGAACCACGTAGGGTATAGAGACCTTGGAATACGCGCTGCTTAGAGTGATTACTCACAAATGAAAACAACGCATCTCAGCACAAAGGGATCACACTTACGACCACCAGTATAGCACTAGCATTGTTTCGCGTGATTATCAAGGTATGCCTTTAATACACATCTTTTTCACTAAAATATTAGGCGAATAACTCCTAGGCGACTACCATAGGATCTCCATATTCATACGGCCTCGCCACGGTGGTCTGGTGGTTACGGCCCTCGACTGCTGACCCGAAGGTCGCGGGATCGAATCCCGGCTGCGGCGGCTTCATTTGCGATGGAGGCGAAAATGTTTGAGGCCCGCGTACTTAGATTTAGGTGCACGTTAAAGAACCTCAGGTGGTCAAAATTTCCGAAGCCCTCCACTACGGCGTCTCTCATAATCATATCGTTGTTTCGGGACGTTAATCCCCAGATATTATTATTATTATTATTATCATTATTATTATTATTATTATTATTATTATTATTATTATTATTATTATTATTATTATTATTATTATTATTATTATTATTATTATTATTATTATTGGCCTGATGAAGAGCTGCAACTCCTGAAGTCTGGATCGCGCTCATTTTGCTGCAATTTATGTGATCTGAGCCGTGCTTCTGGTAAGCCTAGCGAAAGCAACTCGTCGGGGTGCAGCGGTGAGCATTGCAGTTCTCAAACCGGTTCCCTCTCCACGTGTACCCCTCCGGGTGACGAACTCGCCGGGCTGCGCCGCCTCCTCCTCGACGCATTGGAGGGAATCTCGTTCCTCAGCGACGAGGTATCCCAACTACGCGAAGACAACGAGCGGCTCCGTAAGGATCATTCCCGCGGTGTTGAACAACAAGCTCGCGTGGTCGCCTCCCTTCGTGCAGAGGTCCGCTTCCTGCGTGAGGAGCTGACGCGCCGCACGGCCGCCGTGGCAGTGAAGGCACCTGTGAAACCCCCAGCGCATGTGACCGTTGACCCGTCTGTGACCTCCAAGCAACCTGCGTTCTCCGAACAACCCCTCTCCAAAATTCTTTCATCTTCGACTTCGCCGCCAGCTGACGTAGACACGTCGGAGCGTGTCAGTGTGATGCCTGTGACAGCCTCTTCTGCAGCGGTGACTGAGGGTGAAAGAAAGAAGAAACCCGCCTCGTTTGGAGTTATGAAAACATCCACTATATCTGTAGCTCAACGGCCACAAAGGCCACAATGGCCAAAGGCCATTTTTGTTACGAAGCTGAGCCCGGACACCACTACTGCTGACATTAAGAAACATATTGCTTCATTGGATCTGTCTCCCATCTCCTGCCGGCGACTTCAAACAAAGTTCCAGTCATATTCTTCATTCTATATTGAAGTTGACGAGGAAACACTACAACGCCTGAATGACCCTTCGATGTGGCCCCTCGGATGCCTCTTCAAGCCATTTCGTGGGGAGCTGCGCGATGACATGCTTCATCCCTCTGAGATAGTGACTGGAATCCAAAGTGCCGTGTGACGTAGACATATTCTACCAAAATGCTCGGGGTCTGCGTACCAAGACACTCGAGTTTTTCTCTAATGTTCTTTCGTCTGCTTTTCCTATTATTGCTATCTCTGAAACCTGGCTCGGCACTGAAATTCCCTCATCGGACTTTTTTCCCCCGACCTACACCACCTTCCGCCGTGACCGAGATTTCAGTGAAACCAAACAGAAAGGCGGTGGCGTGCTGATTGCCATTGACAATTCACTGAAATCCGTTAGACGGAAAGACCTAGAAACTATCGAAGAATCGATCTGGCTAGAAATCAACCTTGAGCGCCGTGAAAAATTGTTGATTGGATGCTTCTATTTACCGCCCAGCATTTCCCCTGCCTCGTTTCACGATGTCATGTCTTCTATTGAACTTGTGATATCTTCTCATAGTGGGCACAGAATTATTGTTCTTGGGGATTTCAATGCACCTGGAATTGACTGGAGCACGCTTACCTTTTCTCATTACAATCATTTCACAGAGAAAAAGTGCAGCCTGCTCTTGGACTTTCTGGCGTTTAATTCCCTAGTGCAACATAATTCAGTCGTCAATTCCAGTGGCAACGTCTTAGACCTGTGTGTGTCAAACGATCAACCCCTTGAAGTTTCCCGCTCCAACATCTCTCTTGTACGTCCGGACAAATTCCACCCACCACTTAACGTAAGATTATCTGCATCAGCCGAAACAACGAGCTACAGCAGTTACGTAAACAAATCTCCAAGATTTGCGTTCAAGCGAGGTGATTACACGGGCCTCTATCATCACTTGTCCACCGTTGACTGGTCACAGGTTACTGACAAACCGAATGTTGATGACCAGGTTGATCAGTTTGCGGAGCTTGTACTGAGCAGCATGCGTAATTTTATTCCCCAATACACACATAAACAACGTAAATATCCCCACTGGTTCTCATCTGAACTTATCAGTGCACTGAAGCATAAAGGTCGCGCACACAGGAAATCTAAATGTTCTCCATCGAGCGAGTGGAAGGAAGAGTTCAGCTTTTTTCGAACTCTCGCTAAACGCCTATATAACGGGATCATAGTTCGTATATTGAATTCTTAGAAAAAAGCGCTTCTGACAGGCCAGCTGAGTTTTGGAAGTATGTACGTAAACGGTCCAGCAAAAGCGGAGAGTCTTTCAGACTACTAGACTCAAATGGGGTAGAAGTGCATGCCGTCGCTGACTGTTTTGCCGCACATTTCTCATCCGTTTATAAGGCCTCAGACTCTAGCACTGATATCAGACAGCCTAAGGCAGTTCGCTCACCCAGTGCTTTGTCGCTGGATGAAAATCTTATCTGCGAATGCATTAAGTGCTTAAAACCATCCTTATCATGTGGCCCAGATGGCATCCCCTCCGCCATACTAAAAGCTTATAGTAGTATATTTGTCCCAGTACTGACTACGATATTTAATAACTGCCTGGACACTTCCACATTTCCTAGCATGTGGAAAACTGCTCGTGTTTTCCCAGTATTTAAGTCGGGCTCTAAAACAGATGCTTCTAATTATCGCCCGATTTCTCTACTATGTGCCACATCAAAGATCTTCGAGCTGGCTCTTCACAAAATATTGTCTTTTAGTGTTAAAAGCTCATTGATTCCTAATCAACATGGTTTTCTCGCTGGCCGCTCAACTACCACAAATCTTGCTAGTTTCATGACGCAGATCTCCACACCTATTTCTCAGAGAGGACAGGTTGACGTACTCTACTGTGACCTGAGCAAGGCTTTTGACGTAGTCAGCCACACACTGATTATGGTTAAACTTGCGCAATTTGATGTTGACTTGTCGGTTGTGAATCTCCTGCAGAGCTATCTGCTCAATAGATATTGTTATGTAGCGGTAAATGGCCAAACGTCTTCTTTGTATAAAGTGACTAGTGGGGTCCCTCAAGGGTCGGTATTAGGCCCACTCCTATTTTTAATTTACGTTAATGATGTTTCTTTTGCCATTCGTAATTCTTCTTTCCTCTTGTATGCCGATGACATCAAGATTTTTAAGGAAATTCATTCAGTTAACGACTGTCGCTTGCTGCAGTCAGATTTGCGCTCTTTTTCCGAATGGTGCAACGCTAATAACCTTTCTCTGAATGCCTCGAAGACAAAATTCATGTCTATCACTCGCAAAACATCTAGCGTGTCATTTCAATACTCTGTCAATTCTGTGTCCTTATGCAAGGTTTATGAGATCAGTGATCTTGGTGTTGTTGTTGATAGCACGTTAAACTTTTCAGCTCACGCTAAGCGTCTTGCTTTGCGGGGTCTTCGCACCCTAGGCTGTGTTTGCAGATTGTCTAGAGAATTCCGTTCTCCTATGCCCTTCCGAAAATTGTACACCGCGCTATGTCTTCCTCAACTGGAGTATGCGTCCGTGATATGGAATGGCATTGCTCAATCCAGCGGTAACACCATTGAACGAGTCCAGAAAAAATTCCTTAGCATATATAACCATCGCTTTGCTAAAAAATCTCGTTCAAATACTGCTGAATTATTATCATTGCCATCACTTCACTGCCGACGAAATCGTTCTGATCTCTTGTTTCTTTACAAGCTAGTCCACGGTATCATATCCTGCCCTGTACTTCTCAATTGTGTTAATTTTCGAATTCCGCGTAAGTTAACCAGAGAGAACAGACCGTTTCATGTACCCGCCTGCTTCTTCCAACACTCTACCGTTCACAGAATACAAAGTCTCTATAATGTTAATTTTCTTGATCTTGACATTTTTCATAGTCCACAATCATTGTTTTTATCCGAGCTTTGTACTGTTTTGACATAGTATGGCACAATGTACAAAGTCTTCCCTTCTCCGTCTTTCCGCTGTATGCAGTTGTATATATGCAATCTAATTTTTCATTCCCCTTCAATATTTCTCGTGTTGTCTTATTTTACTCCTCCCCTTTTGTGTTCATTTCTCTTTGTCTACGTGTATTTGCTCTTTTTATTTCTGAAGACTGTATTGTATAGTTTATTTTTATTGTTTTTTTTTGCGTGCGCCTGCACAAAGACCTTACGGTTGTTCCTGGGCACGTTAAATAAATGATTGATTATTATTATTATTATTATTATTATTATTATTATTATTATTATTAATGGTGCAACGGCAATAACCTTTCTCTAAATACCTCAAAGACAAAATTCATGTCTATCACTCGCAAGACATCTAGCGTGTCATTTCAATACTCTGTCAATTCTGTGCCGTTATGCAAGGTTTATGAAATCAGTGATCTTGGTGTTGTTGTTGACAGCGCGTTAAACTTTTCTTCTCACGTTAAGCGTGCTGCTATGCGGGGCCTTCGTTCTCTCGGATGTGTTTGTAGAATATCTCGAGAATTCAGGTCTCCCATGGCCCTACACAAATTGTACACGGCAATATGTCTTCCACAACTTGAGTATGCGTCCGTGATATGGAATGGCATTGCACAATCCAGCGGTAACACCATTGAACGAGTCCAGAAAAAATTCCTCAGCATATATAACCATCGCTTTGCTAAAAATGACTCTGGATCTCGTTCAAGTACTGCTGAATTATTATCACTGCCATCACTTCACTGCCGACGAAATCGCTCTGATCTCTTATTTCTTTACAAGCTAGTCCACGGTATCATATCCTGCCCTGTACTTCTCAATTGTGTAAATTTTCGAATTCCGCGTAAGTTAACCAGAGAGAACAGACCGTTTCATGTACCCGCCTGCTTCTTCCAACACTCTACCGTTCACAGAATACAAAGTCTCTATAATGTTAATTTTCTTGATCTTGACGTTTTTCATAGCCCACGATCATTGTTTTTATCCGAGCTTTGCACTGTTTTCACATATAGTGTGGCACAATGTACAAAGTCTTCCCTTCTCAGTCTTTCCACATAGTTGTATATATGCAATCTAATTTTTTATGCCCCGTCAATATTTCTCGTGTTGTATTATTTTACTCCTCCCCTTTTGTGTTCATTTCTCTTTGTCTACGTGTTTTTGCTCTTTTTATTTCTGAAAACTGTCTGTATTGGATTGTTTATTTTTATTGTTTTTTTTGCGTGCGCCAGCACAAAGACCTTACGGTTGTTCCTGGGCACGTTAAATAAATCATTGATTGATTGATTATTATTATTATTATTATTATTATTATTATTATTATTATTATTATTATTATTATTATTATTATTATTATTATTATTATTATTATTATTATTATTATTATGCATATGATACCGGCAATATCGCAAATACTGAATGCAAAGCATTCGCACTAAGCAGTTGCCACTTTGATCAAGATAACTAGAACATTACAAATTTTAGCATACAGCGCTGTAGTTTACTCTAAACAAGGAGCGTAAAAAAAACATGGTTGATCCCTCCGTCATAGGAATCGGAATAACACGAAAGTAAAGCGTGCCCTTACAGAAGTAACTGAATGTTTACTGTGCATTGATATAAGAGAGTTAGCACAATGTATATTGATGTCTGGCAGCTATAGCACCATTTAACGTGGATGTGCCCATTTTGATAATTGGTGGTACATCTCCATCCCGACGACTAACGTCCCTGCTAAATGATTAAACAAACCCGGGTAGTAGCTGCAGTAGTTAACGGTGACAGCGTAATCAGAGAACGAGGTGTGATAGCCAGAAGAGCGTCGCATATTGGACGCAGAACTTGGCCGCCATCCCGCAGCATGTTAAAATGTGATCGAACACCACGGCCGGACTAGAGGGAAACGCAAAGCGTGTCGTGCCGCCCCGGTAGCCCGGCCACGATTATTCTAGGAGCGAGCGCGTGAGCGGGGAATGCCGTGTTACAGCCAGGTGAGGCAGGCGCGCGTCGCAGAGCTATGAGCGAGGCCGAAGCTTTTACGAGGCTTTTAACGACGCTTGGCTAAGGAACGGCCGCTGGCTAAAGTCGCCACCTTGCGGTGTGTTAAGGTATTGACAAAATTAACTTCTATTGAAAACGCGCCGAATGGGAGGGACGTGTAACGCGTTGCAGGTGCTAATCGCGAAGGCCACAGTAATGACGAATTTACCGCGCCCAGAGGGCAACACCACCGCGCCGACCGGGAGAGTGGTAGATATAAAAGGCGCGTTTGTAAAGCCTCCAGAGTCTGTGACCGTGGCGCAGTGAATAGCGTGCCCGGCACCTGTTGTTGCGGACCGAGCGGGCGTGGGTTCGATGCCCGTTGACGGAACGTTTTTCTTTGCCATCTGATCGTGTATATTTTTTCGATGTCATTTCCGTGACGGAAATACGTCACTGAAGTCTTGGTGGACCCCGGCATAAAACACTTTCGTGTTAAAAAACGAGTTCGCCCGTGCACGAGCTTCTTAGTTCGTATTCTACAGGCTACAGGGAAACGCCTGGGCGAGCTTACATAAATTTGTTAAGTGGTGTTAAGTGTTTAAGCCTTAGATGTCTCATAAAAACGCGAAATTGACCGTCGGCATCGGCGCCATCGAGATTTGACGAGACCTGACGATACTTCTCGAGACCGGCGTCGGCGTCACCGCGAATGAAGCAAAAAAATTCAAATTAAGGCAGCTTCGCACAAGTGGCGCCAAGCCTGAATGAAAGAAGAGCGGAAGCTGGGCGGCCTGCATTGTTTTTCTTTATTTGTCGCTTTCTTTCTTCTACTCTTTCTCGCTCTTTTCCTATTTCTGTCTGTTTTTTCTATCTCTTACTGTCTGTATTTTTTTATTTCCTTCTTTCTTTCTCTGTCTATTTCTTTCTTTCTCTTTCTCGCTAATTTCTCGCTCATTTATAACTGTTTATTTCTATTTGTTTCTCTCTTTCTTACTCGGTTTCTTTCGCTTTCTGTCTTGCTCTCTGTTTCTTCTACCTCTTTTTTGTGTCTGTTTCTTTCTATCTCTTTCTCTCTCTGTCTTTTTATCTTTTTCTTTGTTTCCTCCCTTTCTTTCTCTCTATTTTCTTCTTTCTCTTTTTTTATATCTCTTTCTTTTTCTCTCTCTCTGAACTCATTCTCTTGCCCATCAGTATTATTGCATCCTACGCCGGACAAATCGGCGCACGTGTTCTGGCAGTGAAACAGAAGATGAAGAGGACGAAGAGAGCGCGTGCCGGTTCATGGTGATGATCGTGTTTTGGTGACACCACACGGCTCAACAAAAAGCTTAACTGCTCCGCTGTTTAAAAAAAAAAACTCGGTTAAAAGTCAAAGAATACTCAAGTGAATGCGTCGCAGTCGCCGTACCAAACCACATGACCAATATTTGCGATGATTATTCGGCGGTCTATATTGAAAGTGTAGCACGACTGCATGTGGGCTCTGTTCAAACGAGCGTTTTTTTTAACCTACCTAATGTAGGACTGTGTACATATATATATATATATATATAGAAAGCTGGCGTACATTTCCATTTATTGTTTGTCACTGCTGCGGCAACGTCAGGACGAATGCTGAATGATTGTCAGTCAAGTTTTTGGATGTCGGCAATCATACCAGCACTCGTAAGTATACGGTCAGTACACGCGCATTTAAATAATGAATCAGGTGCGTTGTGACCCGCGACACTCGGAGGCCGTGACGCGTCTCTGAAGGTTGATGCTGACCGTAAGAAAAGTGTTTTTCTTACACCGTGATTCTGACGATTTGGCGGTTTGGCGCACATGCCCACCCTTGCGTTCCCGCGCTCGCACGTGCTTGGCGCGTCTTCCGCGACAGCGCGGACAGCACCTCTTCAAACCTGGGCTGGGTGGTAGCGAACGTTCGTATCAAACGTCGCTGGTTGAAAATTCGTTCGCAACAACCGTACTCCATTACATTGAGGCCAATGGGTCGCGGCCGGGAATCACGGAGGTTTCACTGTATATATATATATATATATATATATATATATATATATATATATATATATATATATATATATATATATATATATATATATATATATATATACATATATATATATATATATATATATATATATATATATATATATATATATATATATGTGTGTGTGTGTGTGTGTGTGTGTATATATATGTTTCCTATTTTCGTATCACAACAACCAAGTGGAAAGGGGCAGCCGTCACCAAGCGATGGTGGCAACAACTCCTTCATTTATTTTTTATTTCAATAAAAAAACTCAGTGGAACATGATGCCATAAATAACGTCACCCTTTGACCTCATCATGACGCCACGTGATGACGTCGTCGTGGGACATCGACGCTTGGTCAAAGGCAGGTCGATCACCGACGCTTTGCAAAACCATGCCAGGTTCAGAAACCTTATAATGCCTTCGATCCTGGAGGCAGTTCAAAACCACGTTAGGTTCAGAAAGCTTTAGGAGGCGGGAGGGGGAGGATCAATGCATCGACTCAGAAAAAAAAAAAAAAAACGCCAGGCCAGCACCGCACATGCACCATAAGCACAGTGGAAACCGGAAGTGCGGCCTTTCAAGAGTCCGTTGTAAGCTCTCTTGGGGCGACTACCACAAGAACACTCGCAAGGTACCCACTACGCCATAAACCATCATAATTTTGCGAAGTATGGAAGTACCCACTCTGCCGTTTTCATTATTCTGCAGAGAAGCGACCTACCCGCTGCACATTTGTAAGGCATTATGTGCACTTTGTTGATGCCGTGGCTGAAGACGATGAAGAATTATGGCTTCCATTTGTAATGTGTGGGAAGCTTCAAACCACCCACTCGTTACGCTATTCGCAATGTGTGACGCCTGGTTGTTATTCTTCTCTTATGCCACGCTTTTCTACATCTGTTAACTCGATTCCTTGCCTGACATGACGCTTGTATAGGGTCTTTTTGCGGAAGTATTTCAAGCGTCGGTGTGGCTCTGTGGTAGAATATTTAACTGCCACGCAGGGGGCCTGGGTTCATATCCCGCTTCATCTTTGATATTTTTCCTTATTTTGCGGGATAGCGGTTACGGACACCGGCAGCGGCGGGCAACTACGCCACCAAAATCAGCCGTTCTTGTGATTTCAAGACAGCATTCGCTGTGAAAGAGGAATGTAGCTTTTGCCTTAGAGTCATTTTAGGTGATTGCATAAGGGACCCTGTGAGTTTTTATGGTGTCAGCAGTACTCATCCGCGACTCAATAGTACTTAACAACAACTACAGCAAAAGCGTGTTGTTCATACAATACAAAACCCGCCCGATTAAAAAAAATCTGGCCCCGTTCCAGTATCGCTGAAATCAAAGCAACGCTTAGCCTTCCATTGGCCGATACACAAAAACAGCACTGTTACCCACAAAGTCGCGCTATTATCTGTGCAGCCAACCCTAGGTAAATTTTTCTTTCATGTTTTTCCTTTGATTCGTCTGTAATAAAGCGTAAACTACATTGCCGTGTTCTAACACTCTCGGTTACTTACCAACCTTCCTTGCTTCTAATTGTTCGAATTTCTTGCCAGACGATGCTGTAAACGCAGTAAACCGTGACACTTAATTGTTTCAAAGATACAAAATTGATCCTAACATTCATTACAACTTATATATAAATCCTTTTGCTTAATGGCATTCATCCTTCCTTAGTTTTGCGTATGGTACTTCGTACATCTATTCGCTTTCTGGCTGTAAAAAAAGTGTTGGCTGTTTTCCATTTCTGCTGACCTGTTTCAATGCGCGGTAGCATTCTACGTGTCGCCATCGGAGCTTCAGTGTTGGGATAATGTTGAGCAATTTCCTTGCGAGCGCTGCGCTGGGGAGAGAAAGAACTACAGACAGCGGCTCCGGCGCACGCAACTAAGCGAGGGTGAACGTACACAACGAGCACTGGTGTGCAGCGCGGACAACGTGCCGGGCGTTCGGAAGCGGTTAGTGCGGCGAAGGGTCAACTCGAAGGGATACTGATCAAATGCACGCCTCGCTTCGGTGTCAGGATGCGGAAGAAAGGCCGACACACATTCACGGTTTCTACCGGCGTCGGCTGGCGTTGCGACACATGCCGTCAACGCAGAGAACAGCGCGCTAATCTGAAACGCCGAGAGTTGGACATCCCAGATCTATACCAGCGTTTGCAGGTGTTGCGTAATTCGGCCTCACGGGTGATGGCGCGGACAAACGCGACATGCAGAAACCGTGAAATACGGTTATGACAGATCTCGGCGCCCGAGCCGACATGTCGCGTGCTTTACCTGACGTTGCCGAAATCTGGCATCTCTAGCCCGCAACATCTGTGCTCAGAGCCTCGCTCCTCGTTGACTTCTTGGAGCACACCGCCAAAAACACTTTATGTGAGTGACACTACACAGACGTTTCCTGGTACACGGTCCTGCATTTATATAAGTTCGAAAAGCATTGGTGAGTTTGTGTGCAGTTTTCTTTTCTTTTTTTTTTCGTTTTGCTTTATCCTACACGCCATGGTGAAGCTGGCGCCTGACCATGACAGGCACAAGCTTCACCATAAAGGTCGCCTGGCGACGACAGAATGAGGTCGTTATCGCAATTGAATAGACCTGCAGAACAAGGCAAATTGAGTTTCGAGCTCTTAACCGCAGTCGTCGTGAAATGATCTGTGTACTTATGGAATACAAATTTTCATTCACGCAAAAGATGTGCGCACCTCTTCCTTCCTAGTCAACATTTTGTGAGCCTTCTGGAATACAGCTTCAAGATACCAAACCTCTATAATGCAACGCGCACATTTCAATGCTTATATATGTTATATATTTTAACACGAAAATGTTTTATGCCGGGGTCCACCAAGACTTCACTGACGTATTTCCGTCATGGATATGATGTCTCTAAAATGCACACTGACGTATGAGAAAGAAAGAAAGAAACTAGAAGAAAGAGTTTCGCCGCCAGGAATCGAACCCACAACCTCTTGGCCCGCGACGATAGGCGCCCGACGATCTGCTGATCGACTATGCCACCGACGCACATGCATGCGGTTCCACAAACGTACCCTATATCTCTGTCATACTTTCTCGCGCACGGTGCTCTCTGTTGGCGGGGCTAGGCGGGGCTAGGCGGGGCGGTGCGGGGCGGGGCTGCCATCTGGGAGCGGGGAAGTACTACGTCATAACACTAACAAGCACTGATAGAGAGTGATCTTGTGACGACGCAGTTAGACCGTCTCGATTCCAACGAGAAGCGCTGGCCGCGTTAGAATTGAGGAGTCGCCCTGGACGCAGTTGCATTCTTTGTCTTTCCCTTCGTGTTAGCGTGTGACGGCTCGTTGTCGGAGTACTGCAGCTTCCACATGCACCAACGGTGTTTCTCCGCCGCCTACTGCTTCGAGTGTGATAGCACCGACTAATATGACTGCTGCTATAATCGCCGCAGAAAAGCAGCGATGTTGACGGGTGAATGTCCTGCCTTCTTGGAGTGAGAAGAGGCCAGAGGGACGTGGAACGCCTTTGCGCGATCGCGGCTCAAGCTACGAATATCTGCCTCTCGTGTTGCTGAAGCGCAGTGTGTTAGTGTGGGCATGAGCGCAGGCGTAGGTTACCCTATTACGCGGGAACGCACATCGTGCCGTGTCTGTCATCAATTAACGACGCTTTGAAGAAGCGCATATAGAGTACCAATGCTTAATATGTGGTTATCGATGCCATCTTTGCGCGGAATTCACAATATTCTTTGTCCACAACGGTTACGTCATGATCACGGACGTTAGTCGTCGCGATGGAGATGTGCCACTAAGCGTCAACGTGGGTGAATCCACGTCAAACGGGGCTATAGCTGCCAAACACTAATAGACACTGTACAAGCTCTCGTAGATCAATGCATAATGAGCAATCAACTACTTCTCTGAAGAGACGCTTCACTTTCGTGTTATACCGTTTCCTATGACAGAACTCAGGCATGTTTTTTTTTTTTTAGCTAACGCACTTGTCCTTACTCGCCGAGCGTGAGTGTGTGCAACATGCAGAAGGCATATATCCTTGCACAGAACGACATCGTTGTCTATCTTAACTTGCTGGGCCGTCTTCACGCGGCCACTTTCAAGATGCAGTATACCTGGCTCGCCTTCCTTGTGTGCCTTCTCTCTTCATCCCGTATACGTGCGTCTGTCGCTGAGATGCTCAAGTTTCCTTTTTTTTTTTTTCACTTGTTCCATTGTTGGTAATTCTCTTATTAAACTGAGACACTTTCAGAAACAGCAATTTTTGTGTGCCAGGTGAAGTCGATGACGTAGGTGCGTGGCTTTCTCTAAAATTCAGTTTTTCTCAACCCCGCACTTTATAGCGTGATGTCATCAGGGCCCTCCATTTGTGTTCGAGCGAAGCCTTGCTTGTTTGCTTGCTTGCTTGCTTGCTTGCTTGCTTGTTTGTTTGTTTGTTTGTTTGTTTGTTTGTTTGTTTGTTTGTTTGTTTGTTTGTTTGTTTGTTTGTTTGTTTTGACAGTAACCCATTCGTAGCTTGAAATTATTTTTGGTACTATCATGTACACGACTTGAATTTCTATTAGCCTGCACACTGCCCCCTCTTGAAGCAGTCAGGTAGATAAGAACAACCTATAGGAACAAGATGACCCGTATCTTGTAGGCACTACGAAGCGGAAAAATCTCTACTGCGATATTCCGGCGACATCTGCACGTGACTTCAGTGCGTGCTGCAGAGGTAACGATGCGTCGACCTACAGACCGGAAATGCTCGGATTTCCCGTATATAAAGCCTCCAAACGTGCTACTTTGCCGAGTGAGGTAACGCACAATAGCGGAACTGCGCATGATGAATACGCTGGTGAGTCACAGGCTGTTGTTCTTGCGTATTATGTTGCACCTGCTGATACATAACTCACTGGCGACAGCAGTTCAACTACATGTATCAATGTTCAACTACGGGTATCAAGGTGGTGTCCAGTTTTGCGCTAGCGCCTCTTGATCAGAAATGTCCAAAAGAACGTGCTAATATTGGAACTGTAAAGGTAATGTTAAAGCATAGCAAGTTGCGTCAATACATTTATAGGCTACGCAGAGCGATATCTATTGGCAAGATAATCAGAAGCCGTGATTTTCCAGCGCTTCCTGCTGAACTGCCTCTGCTGTTAAACAGGCTGTCGTATTTTACGCTGCGTCAAATCACTCCGTAACAGTGTCAAGGTGTCAGCTTTGTTGTTGTTGTTTTTTAGTCTTAAAATGGTACAGATTATCGGCCGACAATTTTAATGGCAAATGACGAATTGAAAAGTTACTCTCACTGTTGAGTGTAATTTAGCCCTGCGCATAAAATACTTTTTACGGTACGACTGTTGTTTTGTTTTCTTTTCCTTTTTCGAGCAGCTAGTTCTAAGCAAGCCTTTCCGGTTTTTTCTTGTGGCGGTTACTGGTGCCTTTGCGATTTCCGAACAGCCGCCTGACTCGGCGTAGCACACGCGCGAGACACACATTCGCGCGATAGAATGAACAGGCGCGGCAATTTCTGTTAGTCCATAGGTTAATTACTTTAACGAGGGAAAAAAATAATAGTCAACTTTAGTGGGACTGATAGGCGGGCGAGATTAGCGCTTGTCCCGTCATCTTCTCTTGTGTGCCTTGTCAATCTTGTGCACTGCGCAAAGATGGATAGTCAACTTCCCTGACTTTCTCGCTGTACAGCTCACATGACCATTTTTTTCTCTCGGCAGACACCGTCTTCTGTGTCGCAATGCGGGCATGTTAGCGTGTCATATTGGAATACGAGTGTAGCGGAAGGCAGACAAGAGAACATGAACACAGAGAGCGCAATGTCAATGTGTTCTGGTTTCCCTGTGTCTTTCTCTTTTTCTGCGCTGCAATAACGAATTCCAAGATCACCTTGACCTTTGTGGCATCACTTGGTCGATGCCTCATAGTGTGAATATAAGTGCACTGCTGTTTCCACCTGGGCTTGTAATGAGGACGGTGTAGCGTACAAATATTGACGCATCGTCGTATTAAAGTTGTGACTGGTGCGGTGCATGAATATTGCAATATATGCGCCTACGACAATAGAGACAATTGCACGCACCGAATTTGTTGCGCATAATATTGATAATCGGTTCAGGAAAGCATGGCTTAACACATGTCCTAACATACGCATTAGATGTGGATTTTATCTTTGCCTGCTTTGTTACATACATAAAGATCTGGTCTTCCAGTTAACTCGGGCCAAGCTTTAAAAGAATGCGCGTGCGCGTTACGAGCATGCGACCAATTTCATATTGCTTGCTGTCTTTCTGACCATCCAAGAGCGTTATTGTGATGAATTTGGATAATGAATTACGAGTGGTTAATTTGTCAACCTTTAAAGTATTATTTCAAACAGAAAATCATCAAGGGAGAAGTTGTACACTTGTAGAGTTGGAGAAGCTGTAGGTAACGACCAAATAATTTCCGTGATAATAGACTGTACTTTTATTTCCGAAGGCTGCAATGGCATTGCGCGAAATTTGAAAAAAGTACCTCGTCGTGTCTACGCGCTTACTCGTCGCGACATTAGTGCCCTCAAACATGCCACAAACAGATCATCGATGCTGCACGGGGGCTGTAGGCATGAACAAGTGTTGAGCAACGGGGGTTGGTTGAATGCAATGATTTGGGCTTGCACTTCTAATAATAGTAATATCTGGGGTTTAACGTCCAAAACCACGATGCGATTGTGAGAGACGCCGTAGTGGAAGGCTCCGACATTTCGACCCCCCTGGGGTTCTTTAATGTGCACCTAACCTAAGTACACGGGCCTCAAACATTTTCGCCTCCATCGAAATGCACCGCCGCGTAAGGAATTCTATCCCGCGACCTTCGGGTCAGCAGTCGAGCGCCATAACCACTAGACCACCGTGGCGGAGCTTGCACTTTTCCCGAGGAAGTTATGAACGGAATTGGGCAATGCAATATGCGATATATGATCCGTGGTTATTCATGAACCTTTCTAAGCGTTATCACTACTGACAGCAACCTTAGAGGGCGAGTAGGTTTTATCGGCGGATGGTGATGTGTCAAAAACAAAAGGTGTGGCCACCACTTATGATTTTTTACTGTGGCGTTTTCAACGTTCTGTTTCGTGCTTCTGCAGCATTGATCGTCAGTGGGAGCTAGATGGACGTTAACAGCTCTGCGCACAAGCGCCTAGCCACGTGGCGCTTTTTCAAATGCCATGCACTTTCTTTGCAGCGTGGGAAAATAATACCACGGTAGTGACTATTACGGGAAGAAATGGGACGCACAATACTTAACCGGCCCTACAACTCTACCACTCAAGATTTTGCGTTTAAGAGAATACTTTCCGAAGCAGCCTAAATAATTATTTGTATTTATTCCCCTAAGTCCTTGTAAAAATACTCAGAGTTGGCCAAGAAGAAAATCAACGATACAAAGTTGGTCGCATTCTTGTAAAGACCGTGTGGATTTTTTTAAAGCTTGGCCCGAGTTAGCTGAATAGCTGTATTTTTTTTTCAGTGGGGTGTACCACTGTGTGCGTGACATGAGCGCAAAATTTTCCCTTGCCTTTTGGTATAAGTTCTTTCGGTTCTCGAGAGACCACAAAAAGTCTGTCGCATCGTTAGAGAGAAAGTGAAGCACTGTCTGACATTTCTGCTTATCTCACTTTCTCTCTTTGTAACTGCTGCGATGACGTAATTACAATGTCATACGTTCGTTGCTTCATTCGGACAAACGAAGCGATCAAACCTTTCACTCTATACCGAGCGAGAAAAGCACAGTGTTTATCATTGTAGTGTTTAGACTCATTCTTGTATTTAAGAAATGCGCGCACAGTGCGATTATCATCTACATATAACTATACCCATAAAGTAAGTCCCTTTCCGTGCATCAGCGTATCCTAAGTGTTTTCTTCTTCTTTGATGGTTAACGTCACTTTCAGTTCCTTTTCATATCGAGTAGACTGCATCATTTTCTGATTATTTAGGGGTAATGGCCAATAAAGAAGAAACAACTCAACAGGAAGCTTCTGCCGCGCGTTTTGAAGAAAGCTTGCCGAAGTATTGGCCACTGAGAGGTCTTTTCTGCGTACGCACGGCAACCTGAGTATGTAACTTCAAAAGTTGCCTGCAGTGCAAATGAGGCTTACAAACTCAATTTCTAAAAAAAAAGTATACTCTTCAAAAATAAAGTCCACCGAAAAGAGAGAGAGAGAGAAATCTGATGCGGAAAGGCGTGATGGCCCTTTCGTTGGGCCGTTCTAGAGGCTGACGAACGCTGGAAATAACATGAAGGAGGATACAACTTTATTAAAAGGCATTTCATGGGTTTGGAGCTGGCCGCTTGTCTGCGGCGACCTCTTCTGCCCATGCAATGACTGCTTTCCGCAGTTTTTCGTCGGGGGACCGTATTAAGGTATCCCATGTCGTTTCGGAGGGAGCTGGCAGAAGCTCTCTGGGTGGGGGAAGGCCCTCGCATTCCCAGAGGATGTGACTTTGGTTTGCTATGGCATTTTTGTAGCAATTTTTGCATGTTGAGTCATCCTCTCCGCCTGTGAATAACATGAAAGACTCCACGCCTGTGAAGGAAAGCAGATGATTTTTCAAGGGCTCGTTTATCTTTGTTAGACACAATATTAATGAAAACTCACAGACAATAACGCCAAGGAAAGTACAGAGGGTAGTATCTGTAGTATTTAGAATATAAATGTGAAAAAAGTAAAGTGGACGAAAAGATGACTTGCCGCCGGCAGGGACCGAACCTGCGACCTTCGAATAACGCGTCCGATGCTCTACCACTGAGCTACGGCGGCGGTCATCCTCCCGTCCACTTTCTGGGGTATATATGTTGATTTAAACCTAGGAGTGTTAGTCAGCGCCAATCGCAGCCATGGCGGCGAGTGTGGAACACTCTTTTTTTTTTTTTTGCCTGTTGGCGTCACGTAGCACGTGATCTTTTTACGAGTTGGCAGATGACCAATAATCCCTCGCATACTACCTGAAGGCATTAAGTCTGCCAGGACGAGACCCTCGTTATGAATGAAGCTGTGAGTTCTCATTAATACCACGCCTGTGAATAACATGAAAGACTCCACGCCGATTCAGCCCGAAAACAGTGTTCCGGGGATGGCCGCTATTTATAAAACTGAACGCTTACGTTAGCAGGAGTTTGCGCAATGCGTAAAGAAAGAAAGAAAGAAAGAAAGAAAGAAAGAAAAAGAAAGAAAGAAAGAAGAAAGAAAGAAGAAAGAAAGAAAGAAAGAAAGAAAGAAAGAAAAGAAAGAAAGAAAGAAAGAAAGAAAGAAGAAAGAGCGGTAGGTCGGGCACGCCCACGCCAAGCTACGCTTGCCTCCATTTTCCTCATAGGGGAAGGGCTCCGGAATTTTTTTTTTCGTTCATGTTTTAGGCCTGCAAAGCAGAAACTTTAGATACACAGTTGCTACTTATTCTATTTAAATTTTTACACTTCAAAGAAATGTTCAAACGCTTCAACATGGTATTGCCACGTTGTTCATGTTTATTATTATTTCTTTTTTACATAGGGCCTCATTCTTACTGTGGCCACGCTAGTAGGCCTGGCTGTCGCTGGAGGAGTGATCAGCGCTCTGGCCTCGGCTACACGGTTGCGCCTGGAGTGTACGGACTCAGTGGCGTGGGTGTCGGCAGTAGCGTGGCGCTCCTCGGTGGGGGCGGCTGCTGGAGTAGGGAAAACTGGTGGCTGGTCCAGTTTTCCTTGTGCGGACCGTACACACATGTCACCAAGATTCATAACGGTGGAGCAGTCCTAGCACACAGTGGCCTGGGAGGAGGCAGTGGTGCGGTATGGTACGGCGGGCTCGGCTACGGCAAATACGTCCTCAAGGGCTAGACAAAGGACTCCCGAAGACTGCTACGCTTCCTTACGACAGAAGGTAACGTAGCTCCTCTGAGTAATGTTAGACAAGGTCGTGAGACTAACTGGAAAGCAAGTTTAGATTTATTTGAAGTTCTTTCAGTGTTGTTTTATCGGAGCTGGTATTCGGAGCACTCCGCTTGGATTTAAGCATTGAACTGCTTTCCATTTGCGGCATTTGAACGTCTACAAATAACTATAGTATCCAGCCTAATAACGAAGTATCGCAGCTTCGACATGTAATCTTGGGCAGTCCGTTTAGCTAGCTCCATCTTCTGTATTGGAGCTCTAAAGTTAGTAGATGTGCCTTACCATGATCGCTGGCCTTTCGCAGCTCTGAGTTATTTACGGACCCTGATCGCTGGCCTTTCGACAAGCTTTTCTTGAATATGCCAGGGCTTCGTATGTGCAAGCATATTTCCACCATAATTGGGAGTTCTTAATTTATTGAACTTATATCTTCAGTTCATCGCATTATTAGTGAAACTGTGAAAGTCTCCTTTTCATGTTCTTAAGGGATCCGTCGCAAGGATCGTGAGGATGGTATTGTTTTTTTTTTCCCCAGAAAACCAATTTTCTCTTCTAGACTGCGGATTTACCGACAATATTGTCGGTGCACAGAAGGTATCACATCAATTTGTTAGACCTTTGACTTTGTCGGTTCGCGTAGCCGTCGGAATTCGAACACTGGGATTTATATGTCTGGTTATGTGCTTCTAAGCGCTCCTGATAAATGTAGCTTTAATTAACTGGTCTCTCTCGATGACGCATGGCGTAGGCCGCAGGGGGCTGAAGCTGAGGCTGAACGTGAATATGACAATATGTGCTCTGTACTTGTCACCGTTGTATTGTAACACCCCTGTACAATGCCTGCTTAGGCCTTTAGGGCACAATTGAATAAGAAAACACCTCTCCGCCTCTTGCGCTGGTGTGTTGGCCGTTACTGCTCAGCTCCCCTGGTGACAGGCGAAAGAAAAAATTGGCCGCGTATCTGCGTGCTTCGCTGCAAATGTCGTCGAAAGACGATAGCCTTCTGCCATTTATGCTTTGCCTTGCCTCAGACAGCACCTCCTTTATTTTGAATCGGCCGCATCTGGCTGGCATTGATAAGATAGAGGAGACGCTTCGTGAGATATGGACGCCATCTGGCAGTTGCGTGGGGAACATGAGCTTGTGCAGAACCCAGGGCCACTGCCAGGTGGCAGCACCATATCGTCACAGAGGGCTTTATCGTGCATAGCGTCGCATTTTCAGCGCAGCCTAAGAAACACTAAAGTCTTTAGAATTACGTATCTATGTATTGTCTAGTAAAGGGACACACCACCTAATACTTACGTATTGATGTTGCGCCTCAGATATGCGTAATATTTCCTTTTTGATCGACAATGTTCACAAGTATGAACGCAGCTACCAGTTCAAGATGGCTGGGCGTTCAGCAAGTGCTTAACTTTGGCCGGGTGGCTGAATAGTGTGACAAACAGACAGAAAGACAGACAGACAGACAGACCAAAATTTTCTGCGCTGAGTATCCAAAGAAAGACTATCGTCTTTAAAAAATTAGGAGGCCTTCCCCAACCGAGGAAAGGGGGGCAAGCAAAGCGTGGCGTGAGTGTGCCTGATGTACTGCCTTTCTTTCTTTCTTTCTTTCTTTCTTTCTTTCTTTCTTTCTTTTCTTTCTTTCTTCCTTTCCTTCTCTCTTTCTTTCTTTCTTTTTTTCTCTCTTTCCTGGCAAAACATCTACTCGCCACGCAGAAGTCCTGGATTTGATCCGACTCGCACCGAAGCTTTTTTATTATCTCAAATTTTTCGCTCTCTGACAACACTGATTTTTCGCTCACAACCAACAACGTCGACGGCGACACCGGAATTTCTGCGAAACGAGTTTTTATAACGCTATCGTGTTAATACAAGCTTCGCTTGAAGAAGCGGATGTACTCTGAAAACGCCATCGCAGTCAGTGCATTTTGATGTCAAACGGCTGTGCTTTTAACTGCCTCACTTCAGCGCATTTTTCCTTGGATCGTGAGATGTAAAAGATGGCCTCATATTAGACAGATTCTTCTGTGAGCAATGCCTGTGGCTCCTGGCGTCATAGCAGTTCGATTACGGGAGTGGAAATTGTGCTACGTAGTACGTACATCGTGGGTACTATTGAATGGACCGCGCGCAACCCATATATTAGGACATTATATCGCGGGGTATCCGTACGACTCTGTTGCAGTTAACAAATAGGGAGGAGGCATTGTGCATGAGCGCGCCGTTAAAGCAACACCTTCCAACGCAAGAAAAAAAAGGTGTCACGGGTGTTCACCTCGCGCGTAAACTTGTGACCACTGTGCGTTAAAATGTCTGTTGCTATCATTGTTGCTATAATGTAGCGTTGGCTAACATTACTCTATATGGGATACTGTTACTTCTCGAGACGCATTTTGTGTGGTGTTTCACATATCAGAGCAGAATCTGATAAACGAGAAACTCGTTCTTGCGTACAGAATGCCGTCCTAATGCTGACTGATGTCATGCATAATTGAAAATGCGTGATAGAGAGCTGTGACTATTCGAGAAAAGTCATTAGGTTGTTTTTGAGAAATGTAAATATTAATGCAGTCTGGGAGATAAGAAAGCGTCGCGTGAAACTGTGTTTCCCATTTTTTTTATCACAGCCCACGTGCATTTTGCAGCTGTAGCACGCTTGTTAAAACGCAAGAAGAATTAACTTTCGTTTCTCTTTGTTTTGCTGGTTGTATTGATCATTGCTGCAAGTCCTGCGCTAGGTTACACTCACGTGCATTTTGTGCGCTTTTTTTTTCATTTGTTAAGCAGGTATAACAACTGTAATGTGTGTCGTCGCTGTACTGTAAAAGGAGGTCGATAAAGTAAGACGACGGCTTTACGTTGCAGCAGGACTTATTGTATTTGTCCTGAAAACAAATCTAACGCAAACATACAAACGACGCGAGACGCACGTAGCGGAATGATGCGGTGCTTTACACGCACGCACTGCAGTTAAAAAACCGGCGCACACGCACAGATAAAATGAAAGAGCGCACAAGATGTCACCTGCAGGCCGCAGTAGCTGAGCTGGCCTACACTCCAAAATAACCGAATTTAGAGTAAGTGGGTCCTCGCACAGACCACTGCGACTAAGAGTCAGTCTGCAGCAATAACTGAGAGATATGTGCTGTGGGCATACCTTCAAGACTATAAGCGTTTACGCTCCCCTTCGAATGCCGTTTGCCAATGTGATGAAAGTCAGTATTTAATCTTACGGTCCTTGCTGTTGTTTCCGTCGTGTTCACGCCATAGTGCCAGACGGGTGTCACTGGCTTCACTATTCAAAGAAATTTAAAGAAACTTGCCGCGGTATCTTTTATATACAATTTCTATTTAAAATAATTTTGTATCAGTATCTATTTATACGATTTCTACGCCTTCATTGTACCATGCTCGCCTGTTCAATGAACTGAAACTACGGTATCTTATTTCTTGCTTCTTTACAGAGTCTGATGGACTGAAGAGGTTCTACGATCCCATTTTCCGCATCTTCTCATGTCTACCAAAAGCAATCGAGTCAGGAAGGCCAGCTAAAGCCGACCAACTGTGTAAATAAACATGAGCTCAACATGTTATTTCAGAATGAGTTGTTTGACATCGTCATTTCACAAACGATATAGAACCTTTATTTTAGCTTCATCCCTTTGTTCTAAATCTAAAGATCCCAAGAAAGGCCCGGCTGTCCAACTTTTTGATGTCTGTCAGAGCAAAAGTCAAGACGAAGGAGCTATCGGAGCAGTGCGACGTGGATGGCTCGCGCGCACGGACGACCACGACAAGCTTCACCTCTGTCCTCGCCACTTCGGTTCAGGTAGGCAAACCATGCTTGACTTTCGAGTTTCTATGTTTCGGTAATTATGTTAGTCCGCTTACACGCGAAACGTATCGCTTTCCACTGCGACTTCGGCGGGCCGTTGCGCCTCCTCATGCAAGGTCCCTTTTTAATGTGGCCTTCGCTGTTTCTGCAATTGGGTCACTGTACGGCAGAATGAAAGAAATGATAAAATTAACATCTACCGGAAGTTAGAGCGTCCTTACAAGCTTACTTATGTCATGACAACGACGCTATCGGCCGCAACATTGCTCGCAGACTCGCGTGCCTAGCTCCTTCTCACAATGCTGTGGCCTTGCAGAGCCGTTTATGCCTCCACTGCTTGCCGCATGACTCGTTCATAAGACGAGTAATTCGCAAATGTTCCACGGCGTCGATGCGCGGCCACATATGCACCTACACGACGCAGTGGGCTGCGTGAAGCGCGAACGGGTTCGCATAGATGGCTTTTTTCGTTGTATCACTCACGATCCTTCCGGAAGAGCGTTGCTGCGTATATATGATACGTTTCGCGTGTAAGTGGATCTAAACTGATTACCGAAACTAGAAACTCCGAAAGCCAAGCATGATTTGCCTACCTGAAAGGAAGTGGTGAGGACAGACATGATACTTGTCGTGGTTGTCCATGCGCGCGAGCCATCCACGCCGGCACTGCTCCGATAGTTCCTTCGTCTTGTCGCGCTCGTTGAGGCGCACCTTCGGCGTGTTGAAGACGCTGCAACCATCTTCTTGAACTGCTGCTTCTTTGCCTTACTTTGGGTGCAACCGCTGCAACCGCTGCAGCCCACAACCACACAGTGCAACATCGCGCTAAAACTGCTGCCGCGCGCCACTTCCCCGATCGCCGGCTCGACTCGCTATCACAATAAAATGACCGTCTACCCCGCCGCCGCCGTTTGTACAAGCTCCCTATAGTCGGGTACAACTTTAGAAGTCCACGTCATTTCCTCCTCAACGAGTCTGCCCCAATGGGCACGCGCTCCAGACTGACGTCATGAGCCGGACGGTCGTAGAGCCCGCCTTCAGAGAACAATCAGAGAGTGGGGACTATTTCTTTCGTCGTTGAGGCGAAAGGCTGTCGCGATTCGGTCATCAGAGCAGAGCCTCTCCAGACTTCTTAAGTTGTATCCGACTATAGATATATCTTCATCACTGCTGATCTTCAATCCCGCAATTGGTGCATGAGGTGTATAGCGGGAATTTTTACAAATTAGTAACAATTTCTTTGAACATTCTGTACTGCAACATGCGATGCAGCTTCTCAGGCAGTCCAGCTGAAGTGACATGAATGCGGTATAAAGGCAACACAATGTCATTACTCACTGCTATTTGATCTGTTAATCACTCAAGCGCTGTGTAACCAAGAGTTCGGGGTCATCGCGTGAGGTGTTTTCGCGTTTGCCTGCGCGAGTTGACACCATTGTAACTAATTTCATTATTGCGCAAATGTTTACTGCAATATATTCCGGCTTTAAATCTACGAGCCTCTGTATAGCCGTTAGATGGATTGCTATCGCTTCGTCTTTTGGGCGAAACTGCGACTCTAAAATTGGGCCGACGATGTCTTGCGTTACAGCCCATTTTTCTTGATGACCTTTAGGCGTGACAGGGACTGCTCCAATGTCTGTAATTTAGTCAAAGCATGCTGGACTTTTGCAAGACATCACCAGTTATATCTCAATGTCCTGCAAAACTTTATCGCTGGAATGCGAAATGATGTTGAGGGATACGCCTTTTCCGCAATAAGTACATTGAGAGATATACACGGCTTGCTCAAATTGGTGTGGGAAAAATGTCTGGCGGTGTAACGCACTTTTTAATGTCTCAAAGAAGCATCTTTAATGTACGCCTATGCAAACGCCTAAGGTGCAAGTAGCGTTGGAGCTCGACTCATTTTTTTCAACAAACGAACCGGCGCTGAAACATTGCTTGTAAACAGCAGCGACGTAACACGTAGCCTAGAGAGCTCATGAGGCAGATTTGAGAAGCAAACACAGTGAACGAGCATCATAATTCCCCGATCATATTGAGACTCACGTATCCAGAAGTCCAGAGTAGGACCTGACCATTCAGTGCTAGCGTGTTCAACGTAGGAGCCCATACGCTGCTCCCAACGCACATGGACAGAACTTGGCAGAGCGCATCGGGTTACGTAAAAGCGTCGTTTAAGGTGGTGTGTCATTACCGCTCAATATGTTGGGCCATTTTCATTCTTCCGCTATACCAAATAGTCTTAGCGTACATTTTAGGAATTCATTTGCCCGCTCAAACTATCGTAGCGCCTTCTCGCCACCGCTCGATCACCATGCAGACGGTGTGTTTAACATTAGTATCACAATCATGCTGTTAAGATGTTTACAGTCACGTCCATAACAAAGAAGAGGTGTATAAAATCCGATGTCCGACTCGGCTTCTTGATCTCTAATTGCCCTCAGTGATCACTATAGGTAGAAGTTGAAATCATTTTATGTTGCTCATAACACGTGAACTCAACTTCTAGGTGTCCGCAAGGATCCGTCATTTTATCTAGGCAACAAACACTTCGTTTCTTTAAAAAAATTGGTTTATTTACAGAACGTGAACAAGTTACATTGACCAGATATATTCCAAGAGATATTTGAAGTCGACTGCACTTTGACGATCTTCAGTTTGCACGTAGAGGCTGGCACTGAAGAACAGAAAAAAAAAGTATGTATCAGCATTTCACTGATCTTGTGATACGCTCAACACAAACCGCGTGATTACTTTACAGATTGTAATAATACCAGGCATGAATGATTACGACCACAAGGCAAATCTTACCTCCATGAAAGGCGTCCTAGCGACAAACTGTTGTGCAGTTTGTTATTTTTTGTTCATTTTACGAACCCCTATAGTTTACCCAACACGTTTATATTTGTTCACTTACATAAAAAGTACTAAAGGCAATTATTTGGTGATGCTAATAAAAGCAATAGTACTTAGTACATGTTATTAGGCGTCAGCTGCGTGCATTGACGAAGCGATCTCTTAAGAAGCTTATTTATAAACGGCCCGTACAGAAATTCAGCTTTTATTAATGAAAATAATCTTAACTTCTTGATTCAGACAAACATCAGCTACAATGGAGCCCTTAAGGGAGAAAATACGAATACTGTGGAAGCTACTATCGCGCCAACGTATCACGAGCAAATTTGAGCGTCTCATTTTCGTGTTAGAAGGTCTTTTGAAGAAGTTCGTGCGTGTTTTTTTTTTTTAATTCTTGCCATCGCATATAACATTACAGAATCTCAATTGCTGAGAAACTACTGGAAAAGTAAAAACGGGAAACTTACACCCCACAATAAAGCCGAATGGTGTGCACTATTGGCATTCTCTCATACCATTACAAAAGAAATTCAAGTGCTTTCTGTGCTTAAGAAATGCAAAATTTTTTAAATAAGGATATGCATTTGTGTTTATGTATGATTTAGAGCGCAATTTTAATGTTCATGAAGCTAGGACAGGCATGAAAATTGATGACAAGAAACAAATTTCTACTGATGTCGAAGGTCAAGCAGCGTGACAATTCTGTAGAAAATGCCTGGCCACTACTCATTGTAGGAAAAAAAAGTGGCAACTAGCAACATCAAAGAACGGCTGTTCGGCGTAGTACAATGACACAAGCTTGTAAGTCTCGGAGATACCGGGTAAAGCACTGTACTTTGTCGAAGGATATTCTACACCAATTATGGGCACACTGAGTGAGACCTACCATTTAACGGACATTTATAAGATTAAAACTTTTGCAGCCTACCACACTTTTACAAGTATGGTCATTAGTATTCAGCAGTGTTTTTCTAGCGCATGAAATTCTCTACCAAGAAAACCTTAAAAAAGAAATTGCACTTGGATTCGTAACGACACTAACCGCGTTTTGTTGGTTGTTCATGGGCGCCAGTCACTGCAGTCCCTAATACCAGCCTTTCAGGCCGTATCCGCCACCGTAGCCTCCTCCTCCGTAGCCACCTCCGTAGCCACCTCCGTAGAATCCACCGTAGCCTCCACCAAACCCGCCACCGAGTCCGCCTCCGAATCCTCCTCCGAAACCGCCACCGAAGCCTCCTCCAGTGCCACCAATGCCGCTGTGGGCCACAAGTGAGCCTCCTCCCGTGAATTTTATTCACGTGGTGCACAGTCTTCACCAGGAAGGCCGGCCCAGCTACCGTTTTTCCACCACCGGCACCGCCGCTATTAAGGAGCACCACACTGCTGCCCACGCCAACTCCTCCACCGCCTCCGCCGTATCCACCGCCGAATCCTCCGCCGAAGCCACCTCCGTATCCACCCCCGTATCCACCACCATATCCACCGTAACCGCCTCCAAGGAAGCCAGCCAGTACTCCATTCGTGGTCATCACCACGACCAGACAACAGAGACGTACTGAAATTTGGTAAAATTCCTACTTATCAATTATGATGATCACGACGACGATGATAATGATTATGATGATGGCATTTCGGTATCTTTAAGCACAATGGCCAGATCAGTTGGTACGCATGAACACGTAATATTTAAATATAATATGCCTGTGAAAGGACTAAACAGTCACTGCAAGCTGCGTGAAATCATAGGCATTCATATTATGCAAATGCATTCTGAGGTGTTCAATAAAAAAGGAGACGCATAATTAGGTGGTGATATACTAATACGGGTGAGTTTCAAGAAAAGGTCACCAGAGCCCTCGAACACAAAAGCCTGCAGGCATGTGCTCTAAGTGCACCTTTGGAAAGGTGCATCAAAACAGGCTATTGAGCTCTCATACAAGCTTTTGCTTATGAGATGTATGCGCATGCTGTCTGTAACCTTAGTCGATGCAACCGCAATATTATAAATTATAATGGGAGAAGAATTACGAGAACAGTCACATCAGCAATTCTAAACTGGGCAGAGGTTGCCAATATGTAACGCTCGCTGTTTACAACTAAAATATTGTTTAGTTGCAATTGAAGAGCATCTTACCCATATGTGAACTACTTCATTTTTATCACTGGTGTTTGGTGTGTGTTTGTTTCATCATTCGTAGTATTCTTTTGCAATTTTTTTTTGTTGTCTCACTAGCATTATGTAACATTCCCACTACTGCTAAAGTCACAAATAAGGCTGCAGTATATGTAAGTGAATAAATAAAAAGAAGCGCGTAAACTTCACAAAAAAGGTTTGCCTTTCAGATGACATCATTTTCGCTAAACAGTGCTTTCTTTGCGGCAAGATGGTTGGCTGGACAAGTTCGTACATCTTTTCGGAGGCCAGTTAACAGCGCTAACGCGAAGCGTCGGTCAAAGCAGAAGACAACTGACAACACAACTGACATGCCTTGTCTTGTCATGTCTTGTCAGAGACAAGGCACTACATGTCTTGCCGCTTAATTACATGTGATGGACAGCGACAAGACATGTAATGTGTCGTCGCTGTCCCTTTTCGTTAGTAATGTTAACATGCCTCTAAAATGTGCATTTGTTTGGCGGATCCCAAATCACCTCATACCTATTATAACATGGCTGATGGGGGAAGGGGTGGGTCAGATTTGTCTAACATGCGCTACAGTGTGTGTCTGGTGTGATAAGAGTGATATTGCTGCCATTTAACTGTTACATCTTGTGTAAAATTGAAATCCAACGGTGAAATCCAATTCATCATCTCTCTCTGTAGCGAGCAATACAGCAGCCTATATTGCAAAAATTCATTATTAATTGTCCGACATCATCGCGTTCAGAACTCGACAATGCAGTTCTGAACTTACGAAACACTTGGTTCTCGCACTTTAGTCCACATACAAGTTTAAATCATTATTTTTGTTTAAGCCGCTAAAGTGCAAACGACGCCCAAAATTAATACGAAACCATAGCCACGGGGCGCATTTCGAGAAATCACTCTTATGGCTTTTGCATTTCCGCATTTGGTTTCTCGTCTCTCACATACTGACTGCTGCTCGAGAAAGCGTGGCACACGTGTCACTTTCTGATTGGGCGAACTTACCAGAGCCCTCATCGTTGGTTTTCAGTGGTTGGTGGTGCACTGCCTTGCGTGAAGCCAGGTGCTGCGCCCTTATATACTGTTTGCCGATGCTCGTTTACATATGGCGATTCCGTGAGTTATATTGGTCAGTACGCTGTCGTACATTTTAAAACCCTCCCACCTTCCGCCCCAGCTGCTGGAATGGTCTTCCATATTAATATGGATCCTCCAGAAGAGAGAAAAAAGTTACGACCATTTCTCTTTTCCGCAGGCATTCGGGGCGCAAAGACCACGTGCATGCCATTTTTATTTCTGCTTGCTGCAGTTTATATGTATATATGCATATATAAAACGAACAGTGACATATTGAGCGCAGCCAAGGCATTTAGGCTGGGCAGTTCCACTCGTAAAGCGCCCAAATAGAGCACACCTTCTGTTCACTTGTGCGTGCGCTCTTGCGTAGGCAGCGCTCCCCTGAGCGTGGTTATGCAGATCATGCCGTTATCACGATAGTATCAGGAATAGCGGCGCATCGTTCTCTTCTTTCTTTATTGTTTATCGACCAAAGGACCCTGCACTTCGAGTTCGAATGCAGCGTGCCGATTCTCGATTTAGATCAGCCACGACCACGGCTCTTCCTCGACCAGCACCATCTCGGCACGTGGTGTATCATCCTGCTCGGTGAGCCTTGCGGAACACGTTCGCGCAAGAAAAACAAAACAAAACAAAGAAACGCCGGTCAGTGCAGCCGGGGTCTATTTGCGACAAGCTCCCCACTCCCACCAATGGAGGAGGAAACGATCAGTTACGATAACACTGCTGGGAGCGAGTAATATCGCTCGTATACATTAAATACATTAAACTCATTAGAGCAGTGGTTCTCAAATCGGGGTCCGCAGTCACCAGGGAGTCCGCGAAGTCATTTTTCGGGGTCCGCAAAAGTCATCCTAGAAAAAAAAATACGTGTTTTTGGAGACACACTATATCCCGTGACAGCGGCCCCTTCTGATGTTTGGCGTGCTTCGCCGCATGACATTGTTGCATTGCGGCGGAACGGACTTATGTTTCCCCCTTTTCCATAAGATGGCTGTAAAGCTTTTGTTGGAGTTTTCCACGACAGATGCACGCGAGCATGCTTTTTCTACGCTGGCATACTTGAAAAGCAAATATATCTATAGAAACAGGATGAATGTGGCTGCAAACCGCACAACTTATTGACAAGCTGTTGAGATCGAATTGTCGTGGCACTTAAGTTTGGCCATTCTTTGCCAGGAAGAAAGAAAAGGCACGCATTTAAAGCTGCATGTAGTGTTAATTTATAACCCCCCCCCTTTTTTTTTGTCCCTATTACTTCCATCGTTCTGCAAGGGTCCCCCAAAATATCCGTGGCTGAAAACCACTGCATTCTTTTTACTTAGATTCACAACGTCTTCTTGTAGCATGAACAACGAGGCAATGATACTAACACACACTTACGTAGTAGCAATATTTAGGCGGCATTCACACCGGAATGTGGACGCTGCCAGTCAACCAATGCCTTTAAAGGAGGCATGCTTGAAGAATCGTGCTGTCAGACGTAATTCCGAAATTCAGTGCGTATTTCACAATGCTGAAGACATGGCGCGTGCGACTTTTCGTACATTCCTTGTAATAAAACTGCCCTTACTAACTGTACACAAGAGGCTCCATCCTGTTCCATCCCACTTCTTCATTCTGTTGCGCAAAATCTGGTAAGCACAATGCTAGATCAGAAGAAATGACACGGACCGATTATCGCTAGGCGTCATCGCATTCTTCTGTCCAGCAAAAGGGAACATCCTTGTGAGTCAATCTTGTGACACAGCGACTTTTCTGAGCATAAACTTGAAGGAAGGCTCCGAAATGGCCCTCCAAGTCTGCACGAAGCGAGTGTACATCGTACGGCTTTGCTGGTTTTGTAATACGAGCCATTGATTCCTCCTTTGTATTCTTCGTTGTTCCATCCAAAACTCTGCCAAGAAAGGTGACCTTGGTCTTGAAGAAATCACTTTTCTTGAAATTAACTTCTAACCGAGCATCAGATAATGCTGTCAGAATGTGACCCAAATGAAAGTGGTTTCTTGTTTATGTGTTCAATGTAGTTAGACCAGGAATTATCATATCCGGAAATAACACCTAAATACTTATAATGGAAAACACGCCTTTCTTTAATGCCATTCACAAAATGCTGAAAATCAGAGGAGTTGCGTCTGTTAGTAAACAACGTTAAAACGAATTTTCTGCATTTAATGTTTACTCACAATGTTTCGCATCACGTGAAAAAGGAACAAGGAACACAGTAAGACAATACTGGGCGGAAATTATATATTTCATGCAGTAAACATTCATGAGCATAAAGCCAGATTCCTTAAGGGGTGTTGTGAGGCAGATCATCAATGCATATTAGAACTAGTAAAGGACCTAATATGAATTAACTAACAAAGAAAGTCGGGCTAGTTTGTTCTGGTGGGCTCTCTGTGACGTATATAATTACGAGCGCGAAAAACTTAAAGGAAAAAATGCGTGACTGTCCCATATTTTTTATAGCGCTCTCTCCTATCCCTCTGTCCACATTTTTATCTAGCACTCAGTCCTTTTCCACAATTTTTTTTCCTGTAAGTTTTTATGCTCTTCTGACTGTATGACCATATCCAGCTTTTGTGGACACATCACAGCCAGCGCCCCTGGCGGCCCCGGCGCGAAGCTAGCGCGTTTTCAATGGAACTGGCGAGTTTTTCCCGAATAATTAAGTGTAGAGGGTGAATGTTGAAAAACGCAGACTACAGAGCGCTTCTGGGAACCTAAACGCACGGGAGGACTGCAGCGATCACGTTGCAGTAAGCTTCAATTTTGTTCCCAGAGCAGTTAAAGATTGTACAATGGGAGTCTATGGAAACGGCGAAAAATGTGGCCTGTTTTTCGAGACAAAAACGGTCACTGTCGTAAAACTAAGCAAGTTATGTTAATGGTCAGGAAATCACATGTAGTCCTGACACTCAGCTTTCGTTTGAAGCCAATCTCAACTTGCCGCAATTGGCATAACATTGTTCCCTAACACGTTTTTTGAAGCGCGGTCGTTCAAATGTTTGTGGTAAATTGATAAACCCTTGCTTACCACAGGCGACAAGGCGCCCACCGTGGCCGAGCGAGCTAATCGCTCAAGTTCAGAGCCCGGCATAACCGCGCTGACCGCGCCGTCATCGGTTCGATTCCTGGCGACGGATCAGCATTTTTTTTTTTCAGCCCGTGACTTAGTTCCACAGCTTCGCACAGGATGTCGCCGCCGAAACAAAAAAGAGCTTTCGTTTCGGTTTCGGTTCTTGACTGTAATCTAGAGCTGCCGTTTCTTTTTCTCTTTATTATATGATTTCTTTAGTGTATGTTTAAACACTCCACGCGTATCACATCGTTCAAACCTACATTTGTAATTCTCACTTTATTCTTTTATAAACGTCCTAAGGAACAGAACGCCCGATCAAGTTACGGTGAACAAAGCTCTTTCGAACTTTTGTACGCGTATTGTGGTGGAAACTTGTTTCTCCCTTCTCATGATGTCGTTACGATCTTCTCAGGTACCTACAATTCAGCAACGTAAAGGAAGCGAACTAAGCTTAGACAAGCGAGGCATAGTAATTAAATGACAAAGTTAGACGTTTTTGCAGTTGCTTTTTACTTTAGGGCTAACGCAAGTGTCCGTAGTAATCTTAACGAACGAAGGGGAATTTTTCGAGGGGTTCTTTTTCTTGTTAGACACTACTAATGAAACGAATAGATAATTAAGCCAATGAAAGAATAGGAAAAATTATTTGTTCTTTTTCAAACAGTAGTGCAATGATTTAGCCCTAACTTAAATGAAATCAAAATCGCTATCTCGACAAGCATCAGCGGACGGCTCATATACCCTTCTACATGCTGCGCTCTCAACTCGAAGAGACTGTGCGAAATCCCCTTTCCTACCTGGAGTGGCTGTGTTCTCTTACAGCAGCATTTTGTAGATTTACGCGAGACTGGATCTAGAAGAGTTAGCTGCCAGCTTTACTTCATTTGTTGCTATCGCACTCATTGCATCGTCCTTGCGGTGAAACTGGGATTTTAAATGCGAAGCATTTCTTAGCGAACTTCTGCGACTTTGAGCGTATCTATCTATCTATCTATCTATCTATCTATCTATCTATCTATCTATCTATCTATCTATCTATCTATCTATCTATCTATCTATCTATCTATCTATCCGCCTACGACTTTGTGCTCTCCTGGCCGTTTCGTTAATCGGATGTATACCAAAATTGGTGTGTCATAACATGGCCTTATTACGAACATAAATGACAGGTCATATCATGAAAATCATGACACGCATGTCATGAACAGCATGATTTACATTCCACGGCCTTTGGGCTCCCTGGCCGTTCCGTTAATCGGATGTGTACCAAAATTGGTGTATCATAACATGGCCTTATCGCGAACATAAATGACAGGTCATATCATGAAAATCATGACACGCATGTCATGAACAGCATGATTTACATTCAACGGCCTTTGGGCTCTTGCGGCCGTCCCGTTAATTTCAGATATACCAAAATTGGTACGGCGTGACAAGAGTTCATGACGAACATAATGACAGGTCCTAACATGCAAATCATGACGCGCATGTCATGTGCAGCTTGATTTACATGACATGGTCTCGGGGCACTCGCGGCCGTTTAAATGAAGGGATACATACGAAAACTGGTATGACGAGACATTTCTGTACGACGAACATAACTGACACGTGGTAACATGAAAATCATGATATGCATGTCATGTATGACATGATTTACATGCCACGCTCATGGCGCACTCGCGGCCGTTTCGCTAGATTGATATACACCAAAATTGGTACTGTGCGATGTGACTTTATGAACAACATGAATAACAGGTGGTAGCGTGAAAACCATGACATCCATGACATGTATGTCATGATTTACATGCCACGCTCATGGTGCATTCGCGTCCGTTTCGCTTGCGTGATATACACCAAAATTGGTGTTACGCGACACGACAGTATGACGAACGTAAGTGCGAGGTGGTAGCATGAAAATCATGACATGCAAGTCATGTACGACCTGATTTACATGCCACGCTCATGATGCGCTAGCGGCAGTTTCAGTAGATTGATATACACCAAAATTGGTATTGCGCGATGTGACTGTATGAAGAACATGAATGCCAGTTGGTAAGATGAAAACCATGACATGCATGTCATGTATGTCATGATTTAATTGCCACGCTCATGATGCATTCGCGGCCGCTTCGCTAGCTTGATGTACACCAAAATTGGTATTGCGCGAAGCGACTGTATGACGAAGGTAAATGAGACGTGGTAACATGAAAATCATGACATGCACGACATGATTTACATGTCATGCTCATGACGCACTCGTGCCGTTTCGCTTGCTTGACATACACCAAAATTGGTATTGCGCAACGCGGCTGCATGACGAGCGTAAGTGAAAGGTGGTAACATGACAATCATGACATGCATGAAATGTACGAGATGATTTACATGCCATGCTCATGGCGCAGTCGTGGCCGTTTCGCTAGATTGATATGCACCAAAATTGGTAATGCGCGATGTGACTGTATGAAAAACGTGAATAACAGGTGGTAACATGAAAACTATGACATGCATGCCATGTATGTCATGACTTACATGCCACGCTCATGGTGCATTCGCGGACGTTTCGATAGCTTGATATACACCAAAACTGATATAGCGCGATGAGACTGTATGATGAACATTAGTGACAGGTGGTAACAGGAAAACCATAATATTCACGTCATGTATGGCATGATTTACATACTCTACTCATGGTGAACTCGCGGCCATTTCGCTCCTTTGATATACACCAAAATTGGTATTGCGCGATGTGACTGTATGACGAACATAAATGAGAGGTCTTAACATGCGAATCATGTTATGCATGTCATGTACGGTATGATTTACATGCCACTGTCATGGTGCGCTTCCGGCCGTTTTCTTAACGTGATATATACCAAAATAGGCATGACACGAGTGCGTGATGAACATAAACGACAGGTCATGCATTTATATACCAGAATATGCGTTTCATTGGCATGGTGTACACTAGATTGTGCATGCATGCGTGCATAGCAAACATGTGATATATGGTGGACTAGATTCCATGGCATGAATGATTTCATTTGGCTCAAAGACAAACAAGGCGATGTATGCAGCTCTTTGCTGGCTGCTTCGCATCACATCGATTCCCACAGCGCGTGGGATCTGCCGAATTTTTTATTCATCTCTTGTCATATCTATCGCCCTACGTGAACAGAAAAAACCCAGCATGCCTTCTCTTTTTACATCACAAAGCATTGTGCGCTGCATCGGATAGGTCCGTGTGATATGACGTCATGGGCGTCGGCAGGGGGGTGCAAAAGGGGCGCTTGCCCCCCTCAAGTCACACCAGCACTTTCCCCCACCCAAGCTACACCAGTACTCTCCCCCTCTCCCAGCCGCCATGCAACACTGCTTTGCACCCCCCAAGACAAAACCCTGCCGACGCTCCTGTATGACGTGTGTAGATGAAAGCTTTCGGGAAGTCCAGGGACTGGTGCTCCCAGTTACAAAACGAAAATCATGTGATTCAGCAGCTTTTCGCACGCACTCGCAGCCCACCTCAACGTACCGCAATAAGATGCCATTTTAAACATCTGTAAATGAAAATGTGCGCAGCATGTACTGGTTGCGCAAGGCTGGAACCGAAAGCGGAGCTAGCGTTCGACCTAGCTTCTTCTAAGGTTTTGCTAATACCAAGCTATTGCTAGAGGTGCAAAGTGTTTGCTAGTATAGTATTATTGGACATGGCTAGGCTTGGATAATCTATTCTTCTCAGGTTTCGGTCGGTTCCCCAGACTACGCACTTGTTGCGTGGTTCTGAAGGGGAAATGTCGCGTCACTAGTAGTTACGTGATGGAATTTTAGTGACGTGAGAGAGAAAGTACATCTTTATTAGTCCAGTGCAGACGCTGAGGTTGCCCCACGCCACCCTGTTGTTCCGAAGTTTTTGGCGCCAACACGTCACGTCAATAGTTACGTGACGTTACGGGATTTTAGTGGCGAGACTAATTACTTGATTTTACGTGAATTTTAGTCACGTGGCTAGTTGTTACGTGATTGTAGTCACAAAGTAGATGTGCGATGTTACGTGATTTTGGTCACGCGACAATTGCAGGCCTGGTGTACAAAAAATTGTAGTCGCAGGAAACAACAACCCATCATCGATATCACATATATTTTACGATCACGAGAAATTCACTTTCGTTGCTCGAAAGAGCAAGCGAAGCTGCACTCGTGCACTTTTTATCACATTTCAAAATTGTTTGGGCTTCTACAATTTTTTCTGGAATTTTTTGTATGCTTCATTTGCTCTATTCTTTTTTCTTTCCTGGTGAAGAGCGCATATATATTGCTGTAAGTTTGAAAATATAGTCAGTTGTAAGTTCAGCTCTGTGTGTGTTTTCCAATGTCGTCCTCGTTCCTTGCGCTGTGAAACATCGAATTATGGTCTACAGCGCATTTTTGCAAACAGAAAGCAGCTGTTTTCACTTTTACATTCCGTTCCTGCTCTTTGGCAGGTGGGGACACTTGCAAGGAGCGTTGCAAGGAGAGTTTGACCGTAGTATCTTTATGATAGCTATCGTATCACAGGCTAGCCGCCGCGCGCTGTGGCTGAATGGGTTGATCATCCGTCCTGGCTGTTTGCGCGCAATCGCTGGGGCCTTGGTTCGAATCCCAATGCGGTTTTTTTCTTCTTTTTTTTTTGTCTCTCTCAGAATTGCTTATGTTTGCCGCGGTGGTACAACGGTTACGGTGTTCGGCTGCAGACCCAAAGGGCACAGGTTTGACGGCGGCTCCAGCATTTTTGAACAAGGCGAAAATGCTAGAGGCTCGTGTACTTGGTTTTAGATGCACGTTACGAACTTGAAGTGGTCGAAATTTCCTCAGCCCTCCTCTACGGCATGCCTCGTAAACATATTATGGTTTGGGCACGTAGAACTCCAGCAATTATTATTACTAGTACAACGCTGCTGAAGATTTAGTTGCTTGTTTTTTCGCTGAAGCATTGCAACCAAGATATTTGCTGCAGTTTCGGTTTCGCTTTCGGAAATCGAGCAAGTAAACTTCTGTTTCATTTTTTATTACCACGCAACCCATTACTTAATAACGAAGAAAAGGAACCCAGATTTTAGTTAACCTCAACCATAAGAAGGCAATACAAAACGAAACCAAGGCAAGCATGAGGGCAGCCATTTGTAATATAATGAAGCGTTTTAAAGAAGTACTCTACTATTAGAGACGACGCAGAAACGCAACCAGTAATACTAGAACCAACGCAAAGCTTGTATTGTTTAATCGTCGCCTTTTTTCTGCGGGAGCAGCGTTCTCTGCTTCTGCAAGTAGTGCTGCTCTTTTGCATTACATTTACTTCCCCTCCGAAAAAGAGGTGTCCCTGGCTAATTACGGACAGCTGCACAGTGACAGTGAGGCTTTAGCAAGCCATATGCACAATCTCATGCCCGGACATTGATTACAATAAGTCTCAAGCGACTTGACGGCGTATATGAAGTACGAGGCTTGCTAGACAACACGGTACGGGCCGTGGTACTTCGGAAGAAGTTTCGTAGACCGACCGGGGCCACCTAGGAGTCCAGAGGCCAGGCCCGTAGCTAGGGGCTATGCCCCAAGGGCCCGCCTCCCCTCCCAAAAGTTTGACGGAGGCGGTGTTTTACCGACAAGAATAATGAGAATAGGTGTTTCTCTCAAACTGCCAAGGCCTTCAGCAAGTGCCCCCTCCCTTTACCCAAGCCCTCCCCCCCACCCCCTCACTGACTGGCGGCGGAGACCGGTGTGCACGGAACAGACGGCGAAACGGTAGGCAAGCAGACTCGCAAGCGAGCGCGGCCGCGCGCGCCGTTGCCATAGCAACGACGGAGAGATCTTCAACCGGCTGCTTTGCTGCTGGCTTGCGTTTCCTTTCTTTAATTCTCGGCACTCGCCACTTTGCTATGAAGAATGCTGTCTCACGTGCATGCCATTCGTGACCTGGAAGTGGCGGGCGCGCGGCGATAATGCAGTCGAGAGGCATGCACGATATCAGGACTGTTTTTGTGAGGCGAAACGACACCCTTTCAACACGTTCTTTAGTGTACGCTGCTTTCCTGAAAAGCATAGGTAATTTCATAGGGAATATTAGCCGATTACACACTGCCTTTGTTGCCGCAACGCCACTTCACGCCGTTGAAAGAGTAATAAGAGGGAGTAACTAAGAGGGAAGTCCAGGCATGGACACATGCATGTTGTCTTTACTGATGACTTTCCCTTAACAGGTACCCATGTTAGCAGCAATGTACAACAGAGTGAATGAAAACAGCGAGGAAGAAGACTTCAAAACTAACAAGCGCGCTTTTCGCTTTACAGTTCTGCTTACCGATTCAATGAGCCAAGTATTCGACGCTTACTAGATTGCCCTCCGCACTGTGTTCCCGAGCCAAGCCTAATTACGGTCGCCTCAGGTTTATGACTACCGTGTCGGTAATGCACTATATATATATATATATATATATATATATATATATATATATATATATATATATATATATATATATATATATATATATATATATGTATATGTATATTTATTTATTTATTTATTTATACGCAGTAAAACAGACACGCGTACGAAGCGATTTATTGACGTTTCGGCCGCGGGTCCGGCCTTCATCAGAAGACTCATCAGAAATTACCAACGCGCGCATACGCCGTTTCTGATGAAGGCCAGACCCGCGGCCGAAACGTCAATAAATCGCTTCGTACGCGTGTCTGTTTTACTGCGTTCATTTACCTGGACCCAGAAACATCTTTTCTCGATATATATATATATATTATATATATATATATATATATATATATATATATATATATATATATATATGTGTGTGTGTGTGTGTGTGTGTGTGTGTGTGTGTGTGTGTGTGTGTGTGTGTGGTGTGTGTGTGTGTGTGTGTGTGTGTGTGGTGTGTGTGTGTGTGTGTGTGTGTGTGTGTGTGTGTGTGTGTGTGTGTGTGTGTGTGGTGTGTGTGTGTGTGTGTGTGTGTGTGTGTGTGTGTGTGTGTGTGTGTGTGTGTGTGTGTGTGTGTGTGTGTGTGTGTGTGTGTGTGTGTGTGTGTGTGTGTGTGTGTGTGTGTGTGTGTGTGTGTGTGTGTGTGTGTGTGTGTGTGTGTGTGTGGAGAATGCCTTGCGGGTAGCACTCACTAAAAAAGAAAAGATGCCTTTACTAACGTTCAGCCGTGACACCGCCTACGTAGTTCAGTGTCTTGCGAAGCCCATGCCACAGCCCAACGTTATGGAATGCATTTTTTTCCGGTTTTTGATGTGTGCTACCTGGAAGTTCATTCAATGTAGAAAGCGCCGCGCGCATACACCGTTGCTCGGCATGCGTTCACTAGTAGTCGCGAAGGCAGCGCCACCTCTCAACGTCAACTCCTTTTACTCTTTTATAAGCACAGAATAAATCGAGAATGCCTAATAACGCGCGGATTATTTTAAACGCATTTTTTTTAGTAAATAGCAGCGGACTGCGTACAGCATTCTGCACATCTCATTCGTGCACTATGAAGGCTTGCCCGTCAGGCAACGCGACATGCCCTTGTGACTTTCAAAGCGCAATTCAACAATACAAATCCTAATCATATGGTGAAAAAAGAAGCTCGTTCATGTCACTGCAATTCACAGCCAGGGTCTTGTGACACATTTCGGTCGGTTGTCAGTCCCTTTAAGAAAGCACATCGCGATATATATAGTGATAGAGTAAGTATTTACTCTAAAAAGGCGTGACCTCACTCATGCTCACCTCATGTTCCACGATCCCAAATATTTGTCCATAAGTAAATATAGAGAAGGTTATTGTGTATACATATTTGAACTTTCTGACTATCAAGGAGGTAATTTCCGCGTCACTACAAAATCTGCCCTAAATGGTGGCTCTGTGCTGTACAGCACACGTGTGCGCTGTACAGCGCAGAGCCACCATTTAGGGCAGATTTAGGGCCTAATCTAAGGAAAAAAAATAACATGTTATCAGATTGACAGGAATTCAATTCTTTGACCTATTTCCACTCAGACAAAGCTGAGAGGGAATACCATGTCCAGAGGATGTTTTCTAATTCACGATAAACGGCAGCGCACACGGGGTTAAGACAGATACACAAAACACGAAAAAAAGGACGTCAGCGCTTGTGTCGCCCTTTTTTTGTGTTTTGTGTATCTGTCTTAACCCGGTGTGCGCTGCCGTTTATCGTGAATATGACCAACCAACTAGCCCACAAGTACGTTTTAAGCATGTTTTCTAAAACGCGTGCATCTATGATAGCACTGTGTTATCGATGCGCATTAACCAGACTTCACACCTGTGTGCAGATATCCCTATTATTAAAGTCGAGGCTACATGCCAGTTATCGTGTCTTCTGAAATATTATTAATTTTTCTTAGTCGCTTTCGCGCCTATTTCTATTGCAACCTTTATGTTGCAGTAAAATTTAATATTGAATTATATATTTCTTACTATCTATTTTACTATGATTTCCTTATCTACAATAGAGACAAAACTACCCGATACAGTGGAAGGGACTTTCAAGGTGGGCCTACACGTTTGAGCCAAAAAAGAATCCCAACCAGGAATGTCTTCGCAGCTTTGACATTCCTATCAAGCCAGAAGATTCCAGGATTCAATACGCGGCTGATGTTTTGCATCATGAAGTACAAAAAAATTACACCATCTCCCGCTAAAGGGGACCATGAGCCGATGCGAAGCCGGAGCACTTGCACGATCGCGTTCCGTTGGCTTTCGTTGGGCATGCTACGACCTCGCGTCGTGGAACGCGAAGAGGGACGCTACGCGCGTCGTATCTTCCATCTAGCCTGGCCGTTAATTCTCACAGGGCGAGCGGGGAACGCGGTTGACAGGCGGGCGAGAGGGGGGCAGCGTAGGAGAGGAGAGAGAAGGGGAGGGGACGCGCATGCGCTCGAGCTCATCGCGGCGTTGCGCAGGAGAGAATTTCGGCATGTCTAGCCCGCGTTTCAGAGGAAGAGTGGAAAGGGAGAGGGGAAGGGGAGAGGGGAAGGCGAGAGGGAAGGGGAGAGGGTGAGTGGAGAGAGGAAAGGGGAGAGGGGTAGAGGACAGGGGGAGTGGAGAGGAGGTGTGTGGGGAGGGTATGCGCATGCGCAGTAAGGGTGGTCACGCCGCACACCACCACCACCACCGGATTGAGCTCCGCCTTAAGATACTTCGCATCTAAAGAAAGCTCCGGTTTTGAAGACCCTCGAGCGGAGCTGTAATCATTCTATTCGACATGGGTCATTTTCCGTTGGGCTTTCAGAGGAAGAAGACTACTGCTTGAAAAGCAGTAGATATTAAAGGGGTACTGACACAAAATTTCGCGGCCGAGATAGCCTGCTGGATCGATTCCCGTGTACGTGCGTGTACCATCTGCAAAATATCGACAGCGAATAAAGCTTGGACGGTATTTTATGTGAATTTCGAAGTTCGCGAGCGCGACCCAGCATTAGAGGCCGCACCTGGTGCATTTACACCCTTTGAGGTGACCCGAGGTGACCCACCCCTACTTCCCCTACGTAACCGTTGCAGCCGGTACAAGTTATGATGACGTCTAGCCGCCATTTCTGTTTTGAAGCGCTTCCCGACGAATCACTCCTCGCCAGCGGGTCAAACCTGAAGTGATTCGCCACGTCGAAAATTCCTTCCATCCCCGCCGCAAGAAAATCGTCGCCATCAGACGACTATGAGCCCGACGACGACAGACCACGCGGAAATGCGTCACTGTTCGTTGTGCTCACGTGACCGCGCGTTTCACTCGCTAGGTGGTGATAGCTGCACCCGGCGGCTTGTCGTTTTTGGAGCTCTGTCAAACCGAAACTGAGGCTGTGTCGGTAATGAGGAGCTTGTAATTAATTATCTGCCACGCGCTGCAGCAAACGATGTGCCGTGTTATGACTGACAGGCCCCCAGCAACACATTGCAGCAAAAAAACGCGGGGCGAAAATTTTTGTGTCAGGACTCCTTTAAGGGAAAAAGCAGATTTCGCTAGGCTTTATCTGGTTGAAGTCTGGTATTTTTCAGTCATAGCTACGAGCGAAAAACTACTTATCAAAATTCCTGTGCGCATAAACACCATCGTTCTCTTAAGGGAACCTCCTGGAAAGAAAGGTTTAAGATTTCCTTTGGAATGCCTGCACATCTTCGTGGCAACAGAAGGAGCTCCACTCACAACTGAAGAAATTTCCACATGCTGGGTGAACGAAAGGAGGGGGAATTAGCGGGTTCGCTTTTCTCTGATATGTGTCTTGTGACCCGTTGTTGAGCAAGTCAAATGCATTTTGTATTCTACATCAGGAGTGATAGAGAATAAAGAAGTGATTTTGAGAGATTGTAGGAATAGTTACTATGTTATGATGCATTAACAATCGTTGTTGTCAGCGCAAAAAACGCCAAAATTCGCTCTTCTGAATTTCTTTGCGCTGATCAAAGTGGACGATTGGGCCAGTAGGTGATTCATGATCGACTTTGTGCTTGCTGTAGTGCAAAGTTGAACGAGACTACGCCTACAGAACATGAAAATAGATCTTCAGGAGAACTTCCAGCTCATTAGAGTAACCTATTGGTGTATCTGCGCCAACAGGATTCAAGACAATCACATCCAGCATATGAGTCAGTCGACCGTGAGAAAAAAAGGGAAAAAAAGAAAAAGAAGAAATGCAATTAGGATAGATAAGTGCCTTTTTTAGCTCGATAGACGGCAGATCTAGAGATTATTACACAACACGTCAGTCGTATATGTTCTACTATACCTTCATACCCAACAAAAAAACTAACCAATTTCACATTTTCCGGTGTACAAGATCATCTTTCAACGACTGTATCATTTCTGCACACCCGCTTAGACGGCGCCAAGCTTGCGGTGGCAGCCACATTTCAATAATAACTAAATGAAAACAAATAAAAACAATCTTTAACTTCCTTTTTTTACTCTCATTCCTAGCGTTCTCAAACTTATCCAGTTCTAATTTGAGGTAACGCAAGGAGCAAACGAGCATCACCCAAGTGGTACACGAAAGGAAATTCGGTTTATTATGCAACCACAATATCCTGTTCGCACCCAAACATAATGGTACCCGCTAGCTGAAAAAAGAAACTCGGAAAGCAGCATGCTGCTCCAATATCCCACCGGTACGGCAGCGCAAGAAACTAAACAAACAAACAAACAAATAAAAACACGATTCTCTTTATGCATCGTGGGCGCGTCTATAACGGCCAGACATTTGGCATGGCACGTCTAGAAAAACTGCCAATTCATTGCCAGTCGTCGCCGTCGAGATAACGCCGACAAACAGCGCTCTCTTTTCTGCGCACCGAGGTGAAGCGAGTCTCGGGGCGTGTGTACTGTTTCTTTTGATTCTATTTTATTTAGTGCCGCGTCACTGCATACGTCATGGCGGGACTTTTGAATTCTTTAAGGTCGATACGCCACGTGGTGTCGTTCACGCGAACTAGGCCGCTGGTGTCCAGAAAAGCTGCATATGACGCACCTAATATGGACCCTAGTAGGACACCGGACATAACATTAACATGAGATGTGTCTACTGAATCCGAGGAAATAAATTGTGAGCGATAACAAAAGAAGTTGACGATGCAAGGCCAAGACGCACGTTATATATATGGCCTTCAATTTCACAAGTGTCATCTTAGCTACATAGCTAAGGTGAGATGTCTGGAATAAAATCGACTCCTTGTGTTGCGGTGCTGAAGGCACGACGGAAACCATACACGTTAGAATGTTGAAGTCAGGTGTTAATGATGCGTTCTGCTGCCTTACACAAGCATGGTACTTGGCCATAGTCGAAGGATTTTTAACGCGATCGCGTTAGAAAGCTCGTTTCCCAGAAATTCTGGTATCTGTATCGTTCATTGTGAGTGAAGGCGTTGTCCGTGAGAGAAACGGGGCCCTATTACGCAGGCAAAGCTCAAGCATGCTCCAAGTGTTTGATAAATAAGCTACTGCGATGTCCATAGTGAATAGCGTACACTCTAAGAAAAAAAAGAGTATGCGTGACTCTTTTCGGAGAGTTCTGACTTGCCACGTATACGACTCTCTTTAAATAGTCACGGTGACTCTCTTGGTGGGTCAGGGTCGGCTCGCTCTAGGAGAATCCCCTGACCCTCTAGGAAGAGTGCAAAGACTCTTATCGGGAGGATCACGTTACCACTTATAGGGAGTCAGACGACTCTTGCCGGTAACGCTTCTAGGGTGGTCAAGGGACCCACACCGAAGCATCAAGCGACTCCACAAGTATTTTAAGCTACTCATTTGATCCTTGCTCTACTTTTGCGCGACTACTGTTGAAAATAGTGGAGTATTCATTTTAAGCAAGTCCAATAATACTTGCCGTTCTGCCCAGCGACTGTAAAAAAAGAATAGTTCAGTTTTAGCATTATTTTAATAAAACTCGTCAAAACAACACATATTTTCCAGCAAAGTTATATAGAAAGCGCGAAAAGATGGTCAGTGATTTCCAATTAAGAAGTTAAGGTATTCCTCATTTACATACTTGTATGAGTATAGCCAACTAAAATGTGTCACTGTGATGTGCACAGTGTCATATGGTGCTAAATAAACAGCAGAAATTGGCATCATGTTTCCATATTTATTCTTATGATTAAGAATAAATCAAGAAGTGGTGACGGCTGGAGACATCGAGACTTGTGGCTTGCTAGGTTGTCGCTCCTGTCCAGCGTGAGCACCATGAAAAACGGTATCTGAAAAGCAGAACGTGATATTATGATGAGAAAATGAAATTGCAGTAAAGGTTTGCAAAACCTACACAATAAGTGGTTCACACAGACATAATAAAGGCTAACAACAAAACAACAAATGCAAACAGGCATGGTCAGGAACCAAGTTTTTTGACGTCGAGATCAGACATGTCATATTTTAGAATTACCGCACATAGCTCCCGCAATCACGCACACTCACTCGATTCTGTAATGACGCCCAACGTCATCGCAGTGTATGCAAATCACGAAAACAGCAAACAGAAACGAGGGAAGAGTGCACGGCCGCGGCCGCACCAACGCGCGCCGTCGAAAGTCTAGAGCTTTTTCACTTTACTGGTGAAGCGTGTCCAACTTGAATGACCGCGTACGTTCTGGAAGCATCGTACTATATCTGCACCTCAAACTACCGTCTTTAAGCCAACAAAAACCATTATATATAGTGCGTCTGAGCGTTCTGTACACAGGCTTTTTTTTTTTCACGTTCCCACGCGCCGAAGCACGCTACACACTCAAGGTCGATGGACATGTTATGAAGTAGACTAAAGTGCATCTCAAAACGACATCTTGCACATTCAGTAGCGCAGACACAACGTGCGATCAGCAAAAAATGACCCTTGATAATTGTTTGCATCGCTCACTATAAGGGAGCTTGCACAGCAACGCGCATAGCGATGGCCACTCGTTAACTGACAGCTTTAGTTGGGCATCCGCAACAGCCCTGCGGACACAGGCTGCTGTTGGAAATGGCTGGCAGATAACTTCCGCAGAGCTGCTGCAGACGCCCAGCTAAAGCTGTATAATTAGTGCCTACGAAAGCAGTACACTCACCGTTAACTGGCGCCCGTTGTTCCTGTCCGCAGCTCCAGGAATATTCCGTCCTCCAAGCGTCACCGCGTCACTTCGTGCACGGAGCCGGCGTGCCGGCGTCAACACCAACACCACCGAAGACGCGCATGAACAGACACACAACCCGCGCAACCAACACGCAGCGCATTTCAATAGACGAGGAGACAGAGATGAAAACAGAAGCGGCAGGCCACCCCGGCGCCGTTGTGGCGCGTTGCCTCGCCTCCGTCGTCGAGCCAACGCGCCACAACGGCGCCAAAGGGCAAGCGCGCGATATGTATGGCGTATACGGCGGCGCCGCCAATCGAAACGCGCTTCAGGAGAGTCCCGTGACTCCAGTCGAATTGCGAACTCTCTTTCTCTGCCTGTACCTTCCAAAAGGGGTCAAATGGACACCCGAAGAGAGTCACGCGGCCGTGACCCTCTTTTGACTCTTTTTTTTTCTTAGAGTGTACAAGGAGAGTTTGGGATACAATCTGAACCAGCACATCTTTTTGTGTGCAGGTTCAAGATTAACTTTAGAACACCATCCGAGCTGAGCACAATTCCGACAATCTAGTTCATAAGCATCACAGGCATCACAAACAAACTCTGGAACACTGTGGTTCCCAAACGTGAAAATGGACTGGAGATATAAGTTAAAAGCGTTATACATTGCAGCACGGTACAACAGAGTATCATTGACTCTGAAAGTGGTGTTAGACGTTTCAAAAGCCAAAATTGAATTTAAAAAAAAAATGTGGGGAACTCTTGAGCCTCGCCTTCAAGAGTAGAATGCGATAGCGTAATCGGGCCCCGTTCGCATCGCCTTCTGAATCGCTAGCCTATAGCTTCGCTTCTTGCTGGACATCTCAACTGTGCTGCAAGGAAAGAAGAGTCTGTGCGCGTGTAAAGTGGCGGTTTTAAACTAACCCAGAATGCCTACTGCAAGTACAGTTGGGAAGTGCCCACTACGCCATGATTCTTCCTTTTGTAAATTGGCAAAATACCCACTACGCGTCCGTAGGGGAACACGCGCACCAGCGCACCAGCGCATCTGCCCACTTTGTTGATATTGTTGCTGCTGATGATGATTAATTATGGCTGAGCGCTTTTTCTTGGGTAGGCCTTACCCACTTGTTGCGCAATTCATATGTTTTGACTCCTGCTGAAATTGCACGCTTCTGCCACGCAATATTAGATGCGTTAAGGAGACTCCTCGCACTACATCACATTCGTATATTGGTTTCTTTCCGCAACAGTTTCAAGCACTAGCGTGACCGTGTGGTAGAACACCTGCTTGCCACGTAGAAAGCCTGCGTTTCTTCGTACTCGAATCGAAGAATTTTCTTATTTCATTTATTTGCATCTATTTCGATTTCTCGCTCACGGATAACGCTGATTTTTCGCTCACAGCCAACGACAGCGACGCCGACGCCGACACCAGAATTTCTGCGAAACGAGCTCTTTAACGCTATCGGGTTAAAAAATTGGGGGACGCTTAAGCTTCGCCTTTAAGAGTTGAACGCGATAGCAATATCCTGCCCCTAGTGCGCACTTCGAACACTGCGAGTGTATAACAGAATGAGCGCACTAAGGTGTGTGCCTTATGTAATGGGTAGCATGCTTTAAACCAGGAGCAATTATGCGCGAGAAGTTTTTTCGAAGTTGCGATGCACCCTCTACGTGATTTTAAGGGAATACGCGCAGTAATGTGTGTGCCTTTTGTAATGGGTGGCTGTCTTTAAACCACCAAGTCGTTATGATATTGACATGGTGTGACGCCCGATGGCAATGTACGCTTGTACCACGCAACATTACTGCGATATTACATCTCGTACTGTGACACCCGTATACAGGACGCGTATTTTTGGGAAGAATGAAAGTTACTTTGAGTGCAGCTCCGAGCAGAGGCGTGGCTGTGTGGTAGAACACCTGCTTGCCACGCAAACGGCGTGGGTTCGATTCTCACTCGGACCCAACAATATTATTATTTATTTTATTTGCAGTTTTTTCGATTTTTCGGTCACGGACAAGATGATGATATTTCGCTCACAACCAACGGAGCCGACGCCGACACCGACGGCGGAATTTCTGCGATACGAGCTCTTTAACGCTATCGCGTTAATAGTCCAACTTCACTGACTTAACGTCGCGAACGCTGCTGTTAAAAGCGAAGCTGGCTGGCGTTCCCTAATCTCAAGGCTAAGCTGCATAGAACTTCTCAAAGCCAGCAGATCGATTAACAGAAGCTGAGCGACTATCTATTCATGCCGCACTCTCTTCCTTTTCCGATCATTTAAGCTTTTTTTTTTCTCGACCAATGCTGCAAAGCACATCCGAATCCCCCCGCTTGCGCATGGCTTTCGTATCCCACGCGCGTGCTTCTGAATTCGCCCGACGACGCCTTGCTCCTTCGCGCGCCAACTCTCGCTGGCGCTCACGACGGCAGACGGCTTCTTCTTCCGCAGAGCGCGCGATTTATCCATTTTCCGAACATTTGAGAAACGGATGCCAAGCGCACTCGTCTATGTATGCACGCTCCTCTGAACCATCTGCTGGCATATAGCACGCTTGTACAAATATATGTACAAGCGTGCTACATAGCTTCCAACCAGAAAGCGACGAAGGCGCTGCTGAAGTTTCTGCGCTCAACCGACCTCGCTAAACGACAATGATGCTCCCGTGCTTGAGTGTGCGCGCGCGGGTTTTTTTTTTTACTCTTTTCTTTCCTTCCTTACCTTTCCTTCCTTACCTGTCACTGTTTCGCCCTTGCGGCGAAACTGTGACATTTTGTTGCGACAGCAATTATATGGACAGTCTCGGCTGGATTTTGCCGTCGCCGTCGCCGCCGTTATGCACCGTATATGTATGTGTATATATATGAAAGTCCCAAAGAAAAATTATTCAGAAAAATGCTTCCGAAGCGCGGAATCGAGCCAGCGACCTCTCGTTCCGCAGAGCGTGGCGCTAACCACTACGCTAGAAAGCGCAGATCCTTCAGGGAGCTAACGGCGAGCGTTATATACACACCCTTTACCGCTGGCAGGACTCAGAGACGGCAGGCGCTTATAAGCGTGTCTTCATTACCAGCGAGATGGCGCGAGGAGCGCGACGGGCGGATTTAAAGGTCGTCGGCCAGCTCGCTCGCTTCTTCTTATATTTGCGCAGGGAGAACCTTGCCCTTCCGCTGTCTCCTCGCGCGGTTTTCTCGTGGTGAGGGGAAGAGGGATGTTTTGAGCTTTCACCGTGACGTTCGCGCTCATCTTTCGGAGCGTACTAAAGTCACTCGAGCTCAAGGGACGCCGCTAAACGAACAAACTGAAGATGAGCGCGAACTATCAAGTGTCACAGCTCGACACTTGAAGCACGCTAGTTTCCTTCGCTGCTTCGGCTGCCTTTGCAACAGGAGCGCTGTTCAAACTGAGAGTATCCATTGGCGAGCCTTACTTCGTATAGCATTAGTTTCTTGCTATCGCGTTCATTGCTTCGCCCTTGCGGTGAAACTGTGACTTTTTTATGGTCTCGCTGGCCGTTTTTACAGCAGAGCTGTTTTGCTCGAGGTTTGTCCGTGTGGCGTAGAAGGAAAACTATCATCATCATGCCCAGCTTCCTTTGCCACGTCAAGCAAGTTAAGCTTAGATGAGCCTAATTAAGCCAACGTAATTATAGCCAAGCCTCATTAGGCCTAGTTTAGCATGGTAAGAACTCAGTAGCTAGCATAATTAGGCTAATTAAACCAGAACATAATTAGCTCCAATTATGCCGAGTTGAAATTTTGTTGTGGCTAGTGAGCTCGAGCTCGGCAAATCTCACCGAGCCAAGCCTAATACCAATTATTGCTAATTGAGACTAAGCCTAAGTTTTCTCAATAGCTAATTAGCTAATTAAGCCCAGGTTGGCCTTGGAAATGCGAGTTACTCGAGACTAAACCCAGATATGCTAACTCAGTTAAGCTAATTGGTCTAATTAGCCTAATTCAGCTAATTAAGCTACTAGAATCGTGTTGATTCGGCGCTGCTACATGATGGCTAGTCGATACCCAATCGATACCGTTCGATAAGCTAGTGGCCAAACTTGGTTTACAAGAGAGATCACGCGAACACTTCGTGCAGTCGTGCGTGGATGCGCGTATCAATTGACCTAGCAACAAACTTAGAAAAGCCTAACCCAGCCAGGAGCAGCTAGATGCCCACCAGCTGTGCTGTGACCTAGTCTTGCGACTTTGTGCAAGCTCCGCTAATTTTTTTATAGCTGGGATAGCACACACCGCTCAGGAAATGAAAAAGAGTTCGCAGAAATCGAAGAAGCGATATCATATCAGCACAGTGTTTATTTACATATACTTTACAACAGCCCCAGACAAGGTGTGGAAAGCCTTCACTGAAATTCTGCGCCTTGTCAGGCCTTTAGCATCGTGTGTTCTGGAATAAAAAACATATAAGGCGCTAAAGAGAGTAATAAGAGCTAAATGAGATAGAGGAAGTGTAACATATGTAATAGGTCGCAAAAAATAAAGATCAATCGGAAGAAACAGGCAAGAACATAAAAGGACAATTGTCGCCCCGATTACTGTTCATCGATAAGTGTTCATTCCTGTTAACTTTCACTTAAGAGCGTTGTATTTCAAGCGGCTTTTTTATAATGTTTTAATATTAATTCTGGCGTGTACATATCTTAGGTGAAATTACGTAACCTGATTTATGCCCACTACTGTTTAATTCCATGTAGACAATGAAAATTGTGGGAATATATGGCCTCTTGTTAAAGGTTTTGTAGTGAATAAGAGTGGCCTCAGCGGCAGTGCTCTGCGCCTCAGCGGCAGCGCCATCGCTTTGAGCTCGTGGTTGCTTTTCCCGTGCTTATGAGCATCCAAGTGTGGAATTCTAAAAATAAAGAAAACGTAACTGTACACAAGTTGCATTCGTCGTATTAATGTAGGCTACACCCCACTGTGTGCACACTGACCCTGTCCTGCAAACGTTGTGAGAGCAAAACATCAGTGAAAGAAAATTATACCTCAAAAGGCCACATGACGTCTATCCCTTCAGGCCGTATCCTCCGTACTTCAGGCCAGCTCCGTAGCCGAGACCACCGTAGCCGAGACCACCGCCATATCCTAGGCCACCTCCGTAGCCGAGACCACCGTAGCCGATTCCGCCACCAATCCCTCCGAGCCCGGAGTGGGCCACGATGGCGCCTCCTCCATGGACTTTATTCACGTGATGCACAGTACGCACAAGGAAGGCTGGCCCCGCCACTGATCTTCCGAAACCAGGACCGCCTCTGAGAAGAACCACGCTGCTGCCGATGCCCGCTCCACCAAGGCCTCCACCGTAGCCAAGGCCACCGTAGCCTAATCCGTAGCCGCCTCCGTATCCGTAGCCTCCCAAGCCACCAGCTGAGGCGCAAGCCACCACGGCGAGGCAGATAAGAGGAACCTATAATAAACAAGCTCTTAGAGATTAAGCATCTCGTAACCACTTTGGACAACTTCTGTTAAAGTGCCCCTCTAACACTATTCAAACGCCTCTATTAACGCGATAGCGTTAGAGAGCTCGTTTCGCAGAAATGCCGCCGTCGGTGTCGGCGTCGCTACGTCGCTTGTGAGCGAAAAATCGTCCGTGACCGAAAAATCGAGAAAGATGCAAATAATAATAATAATATCTGGGGTTTAACGTCCCAAAACCACGATATGATTATGAGAGACGCCGTAGTGGAGGGCTCCGGAAATTTCGACCGTCTGGTGTTCTTTAACGTGCACCTAAATCTAAGCACACGGGCCTCTACCATTTCGCCTCCATCGAAATGCGACCGCCGCGGCCGGGATCGAACCCGCGACCTTCGGGTCAGCAGCCGAGCACCCTAACCGCTATACCACCGCGGCGGACAAAGATGCAAATAAAATAAACATTAAAAATATTGGGTCCCATTGAGGATCGAATCCGGGCCGTTTGCGTGGAAAGGAGGTATCCTACCACAAAGCCACAATGTTACTTGCAACTGCTTTGGGAAAAAACAGTACATAAATGTCATGTAGTGAAAGGAGTCTCAACGTATTTTGTTCGGCAGGTGTCATGACGAAAATGAGCCCATTCGGCAATTTGTAGGCGCATTGGCGAGGCCATCAAACTACGTTTTTTGCGCGAAGCTATGCTTCGAAAAAAGCCTAGATAGTGCAGCCATCGCCGCTAAAAACACACAAGAACTTTCAAAGAGCTCCAAAAATGGACAACTATGTCTATCTAGCGGAAAAGATATCAAGCCAACGTCTCCTTTTATGGCCTCCGAGATGGTGAGCGCGCGGCGTCCCCGCCATCTCGGAGGCCATGCTCCTTTCTAAAGGAGGAGTTGATCAAGCAAAGAGCAAACATTACATAATGTGCTGCCATCTGTGAGGCATTGTGAGAAATATGTCTCGACTGTAGCACAGGGAAGTGCTTTAGATCGAAAACCTGTTCCAGTGCCTGTACCATTACTATAGATACATATCGCGCGCGCGCGCGCGCGCGTGTGTGTGTGTGTGCGTGTGTGTGTGTGTGTGTGTGTGTGTGTGTGTGTGTGTGTGTGTGTGTGTGTGTGTGTGTGTGTGTGTGTGTGTGTGTGTGTGTGTGTAACAACACGCATTAATAAGTATACACTTAGAAGTTGAAGTGCGCACTGGGGGCCGGATTTCGTTATCGCGTTCAGCTCTTAAAGGCGAAGCTTAAGGGTCCCCCAATTTTTTTTTAATTTTCAGGTGGCATAGAACAATGGTTGGAGATACTCTGAGTGTAGGTCGAAGCCCTCATATCAATAGACTTAATAATTTACTTTAGCAAAAATATCAATACATCGCCGCCGACCGCATATTCGCATAGCGGCGCTCGCAATGACTGCTTGTGGCATAATTGGCGACACCAAGGTTCGCGATTCCGCCACTTAGCTCGAACTTGACGGCACTAGGAGGAGGAGGAATAAACTTTATTATCAACCAGCAATTTAAGTGCCTTTGCCTAGGCCTCCCACGTGGGGACGTCGAAGAGGCAGGACCTCGAAACTGACGGCACTAATATTATTGTTTTTATATCTTCCGTACCTTTGTTACTGAAAGCCATAGAGACGCAGTTGTAGCAAAAAATACCAACGAAAGACGGAGGACGCGCTGGCTGATGTTTCGCGTCTTGCTTTCGAGCATTGCTCTGAGAAACCATAGAACACAAACTTCCGCTGCATAGGTGTTTCAAGCTCATTCCATTGGCAGCGCTGCGTGATGTCACTGAGCGCGAGAAAGAGGGTCATGTGACCCCGCGAAATTCGAGTTGGCACTAGGCGTTTTCTCCCGTTGTGTCTTGAATTTGTAGGCTGAATAATATCAGACTGATTTCCCTTATCGATGTCATTCTTGATGTATTTATGCGTACGTCATTCAGTCTACGCAACTCGAAATTAAGAAAAATGATGGCTTGAAAAGTGTTAGAGGGCTCCTGAAAAGTCACGCGCTCGCGTGTTCCTATTGACGGGTTAGGAAGTGCCTGAGCTCCAGTACGCCATGAAATTGAAGTGTTTTCTGAATGGTATAAACTAGGAATTGCAAATTATGGTGCTTAGGCTAGAACTTACGAAGGCTGTTGTAGAAAATTGTGTCTGAATGGTTGCCAGGCAGCTTCTATATATAGCGGAGGAACTAGCAGATCCGAATTTTCCAAAAAGAAAGTTTATTAATTTTGCGTGGGGGGGCTCGAATATGACATCTGTTTTTTTCGTTCACACAACTGCGTATCATTGTGCGATGTCTTCGGGACATTTTATTTATCAGTATCAGTTGGCCGGTGCCCTCTGTCATGGACCATTCCTCCGAGAAACTACTTTCAAGTCTTGCCTCTGATTTTCACACTTCTCACAAGAAGTCACCAGTGCTCCGATTCATAGCAGGGGCTGTCAGAGAGGCCCTGCTACGTCCCGTAGATTTACATACTGCACTACAGCGTGACCGGCCTTTACAGAGTCGACAACTCTTTTCTTTAGTTGACATTCAGGACTGGCATTAACTCCATCATGCATTCAAACATGAATGAATGTGTTGGCCCAGGCGCGTTATTCTTGAAAGTGCTCGAAATATCGCAAAAACACGGCTAACTTACCAGAGCGTTCATGGTAGACGTCTGTGGAGTTTAGAGGACCGCAACTGATCGTACTCGGTCCCGTGTTCTGTTTATATACCCCCGTAAACCGCCTAGCACCTAGGCGTTGCGTCACAGAGGCGCAAGCCTGAAAAGGCGGGCCCTGAAGACATTCCTACGGAGTCTGGACTTTGCGTTTCTTTTTTTTTTTTTTGCCGTTACGAATAAAACCGTCACACGGATATTAGTCGGCAAACCACCGCTCGAGGAATTTAGTGCTTCATCGTAAACAAAATACTAAAAAACATTAAGCTGATCCCCGCGATAATATTCGTGTGGGGTAACTGAATAGCTACCTGCGCGTCTAAGACCAATTTGCGGATTAACCGCAGTGCCATAGTGGTGTGCCGCTCCATATCCGGGTTCGATTGTCCTGCAGCTGCTCCTCCGCCAAGCATGCCCCCCCTGTTGGAGAGGAACTCTTCCCCGCTCGTTCGACCACGGAAAAAGCTGGCGGACGGGCACACTCCGCTTTTCGGCTGCATATACACTTTCGCTTTTGGTGCGTCTTATGACTTTAGGCCGTGGGAGAAAGACACTGTATGACTATGGCACCACCTGCTTTTCTTGGTCACTGCTCACGTGATCAGTGAGAAGGATAGCGTACTTTATGGGCGGCAACTGTGGCACTAGGCTACCTGCGCGCTCCGTTTGTGCGCTTCCTTATGCACCTGTCGACATAGCATATATAATACCAAAGGACTAATCTCGACGTCTTATTTTCTCTTCTTTTCTTGCTAGTTTATTGTTCGCTTATACGGGTTCTTCAAATGCCGTGTGTATAGCACTTGGTCGTACAGCCTACGCACCAAAAAGGGGTCAGATACTCATCTTCTTCTCTTGAATACTTCTTAGTTAGTGGGTTAGATAAAATAAGAGGTACGCTGTAGCTTCCGTTCGCTGAACTAAAAGTTGAGAGTGGGTTACGCAAGTACTGATGCTCTCATTTCCTCCGATAAATTATAAGCGGATATTATCTGCGGTAACAAACCCGTAAGGAACCGATAGATTAAGCTAGTATCGAGATTTAATTTTGGACTCAAGATGCTTTAAGCTTCATTTGAATAAATAAGTTCGTAATCCATCTAGTAAAGAAAAAGTGTCGAAGCTGACACATCCGAATAAGTCATCTTAGTAAAGTTATGTTTCTTAACACAGACCGTTCACTTCTTAACAAAATGTTACGCACGACGTGCCACTTGAGTATTTAGGCAATGGCGCAGAAATTCAGCAAAACACAAAGTTTGCTGTGCGCAAGTTCTTCACATTTCCATAGCCTTAATTTATATAGATGGTACTTCCGCAGCACGGGATGCCATCAGATGATTCATTCTTGTAGCTTTCTGGTGTGGCGCCAGGCTTATGCCTTCAAACATATATGCTGCTAAGCGCATGACATGTTCCGAGTAGCGCGTGACGGAGGAATATGCACGCGTTACAATTGAAACCACGAGCAGACGCTGAGACACCGACAGGAATACCATATGCAGCAAAATAAGTTAACGTGACGCAAGTGGCGAAACACAATTTGGGGGAGCAAGAGAGAGAGAGAGAGAGAGGTTTATTTATAGAAAGGCAGAGAGATCGGCCTGAGCGATATTATGCTCTAGCCTGCTACTCTACACCGGGGGTGGGGAAAGGGGAGAAAAAAGAATGATGGATGACGATGGTAAGTAAGAGAGGTGAGTATGTACAGTCCCGTCTAGGTGGTGCAGTGCTATAGCCGCGCATCCAGTCCAGTGGCTTGTAGGAAAGCTGCAACCGCTCTTATGACCACAGTTGTGCTGTTGGCGTCAGGCCATGGGCCCAACACAACCTCATCAGTTAATGGCCTATTATGCACTCCTTCAGTCGAGGAAATCAGTTTTTGTCGTTCGCGTGCGTATGCTGGGCAGGTACAAAATATGTGCTCAAGTGTTTCTGGCACTTGACAGTGATCACAGTTGGGACCGGTGTCACTGCGGCCGATGATATGTGCATAACGTCTTGTGAAGGCCACACCAAGACGAATTCGGTGAATCATACTTGTGTTGTGTCGTTTTAATTTACGAGGCATACAGAACCTCATTTCGGGGTCCCATTTGTGTAATCGCCGGTGTCGTCGCTCCGGTTTCGTCCAGTGCTCAGGTGTGAGGTCACGCATTACGTACCGAAGCAGGGCGTTCGTGTCTGGTCGTGAAAACGCAGTGCGCACTTCAGGGCCACTGGTCAAGGCTCCTTTAGCTTCTGCGTCTGCGTCTTCGTTTCCCATTATGCCGCAGTGGGCAGGAATCCATTGGAAGGTGACGAGGTGGCCATTTGTTGAAGCAACGTGAAGAAGCTCCATAATTTCTATGGCTAAAATATAGTATGGACCTTGTCTCATGACGCAATTAATGGTTTGCAAAGCGGGTTTCGCACCGCAGAATATTGTTCATGTACGAGGTTGCTCTCCAGAAATGAATCTTATTGCCTCCTGGATAGCAACAAGCTCTGCGGCAGTTGATGTGGTCTTGTGGTCTATTTTGTACCGTCGAGCTATAACCATTTGTGGGATGACAAAGGCTGCAGCAGAGGTACATAGCGTGGTAGATCCATCGGTGTACACGTGCATGGTGCCGCCGTACGCTGTATAAATGTGATGTAGGGTCAGTTGTTTGAGGCCAATTGTCGAAACTAGGGACTTCTTCGTAATCCCAGGAATCACAAGGCTAACAGGCGGTTTAGGCAGGACCCACGGCGGTGTTCCAGGAAATCTCGGGGAAGAAAACCTTGATGGTAGAACGTTTTCATGCCGTGATATTGCTCTTGAAAAGCTGCAGTTTGGGTGGGTGGCACGGAGTGCTGATAGCGGGTGCTGCCTGTGTCGGGTCAAGAGGCGAAGATGCACTTGAAGTGGCTCGCAGCGCATGTATACACTGATGGGATGATGGATGCCGGTGCTCTCAAACATGAGACCGAGCTGTGTGAACACGCTAGAGAGTATTCAAGTTCAAGGATTGCGAACATGCTTGGGCCTACCACGCTGCACGTCAACGAATGGAACCATCGCGGAAGCTCGGGCTTGGGGGAGCAAAGTTAATACTGTTCTCTTAGACTTCTTTCCTGGTCCCCCTGGGAAGCATTCATGGGCTTCGAAGGCCCACAGCAACTGTGCTAATGAAGGCAGCAAAACACTAATTCTATAGTATTGCACTATGGCCTCGTCTCCTGCGTCTCAGCGGCTGAAGAACAGACTATTACAAGAGATTACGGACATATGCAGACAGAGGCAGTATATTAATTTCATTTTCATCCTTTAATATACTTTCCTAACAATGGTGACAAACCAGACGAAGTATTTGACAAACATTAAGTTCACAAAGTTCAGGTCGCATGGGCCGTCCCACTTTCGCTACGCTGTCAAGCATGCCATTAACCAGACCAGGTGGAATTCTTGGGAATGGTACTAAGGGAAAGACGGCAAATTTCAATTTTCAGCGTGGAATGCTTTTAACCGCCATTGTTGGCAATCTTCGAGTGACCTTGAGCCAAAAGCCAGAGCCGTTATCCGGGCATTCAAACGAGAACATCCGGGCATCGTTGCGAGGACAAAACGAGATCGTCCGGGCAACCAGCGAAAAGTTAAGAAAATGCGGTCTCTGGCCCCCAACCCTTTGTGCAGGACCGCATTACATACGCTAGTTTGTGCCCAAACAAGTTAGAAAAAATATTGCTTCCGAGTTCTTAACGTATGTTCACAATATCACTCAGCCTGTAACTTCTAGTATGCTGAAGTTTTAGTTGTCACTTCCAATAGCGATGTTCCAAAGGCAGATACAAGGCACCATACACTTTAGTTTCATCTCTTGACGCTGAGACAGGCTTGCCTGTGCTCTTTTCAACACGAACGCTCCGTGAGTGTCACAGTGTGGATATTGCGTCGTCTCCTTCGAGACCCGGAGCCACGCTGCGGGACAATGCCGGCAGCGTCTGGCGCGGCGCGAATAGTGTTCGGCAGAGACGAAACATGCAAGAAGGTTCAGTTCAAAGCAGCTTCATTCCCGCTCTGTAAGCGTTCAGGGCTGTGTGTGGCTAGTATCATCTCCAAACAATCTGCTTTGCCGGTAGCCATTTGATGCTTACATCTACTCTCAATTACGGGAGAGCCAGTCATTTTTGTTACATTTTTTTATTACCAGTGCTAAATAAGGAAACACAGCATAAAACTGTGAATACAGTAAAAAAGGCAGCTTCGCACTAGGGGTGCCAAGCCTGAAGGAAGTGCGGAGCTGGGCCGACTTCTTTGTTCCTCTTCGGTTTCATCTTTCTTACCTCCTCTCCTTCTTTTTCTTTTTTTCCCCGTTTTTTTTGCTGTCTTTTTGTTACCTTTATTTCGAGTTATCTATTCTTCTCTCTTTATCTATTTCTTTCTCTTTCTTGCTCTCTCTATTTTTCTTCCTATTTTTCCTTTTCTTTCTCTCGCTTTCTGTTTCTCGCTCGCTTCCTCTTTTTTGGTATTTTTATATACGTGGTTTTGCCTGCGTTACGCCAAGCGACGACAGCATACGACAGCATACGACAGCCCAGGCCCGTGAAGTGCTCCGCACTTATCATCATCAAGGCGCTCGAAGAACAAGAGGAAGAAGACCTCTTCTTGGCGCTAGCGCACGCTCAATATGCTACTAATGGCTATGCTATCGCGGTTTTTTCTGTGTTACGCCAAGCTACGACAGCATACGTAGTTTTAGAAAGCGAAACCCGGTCACAATGAAAAGAAATGCAAGTGCGCATGTGAATGCCCCTCTCTAAGAAAGCATGGCCCCGGTGCTTCAAATAGCACACGAAAGTGAAAAAATACACACGGTGAAGAAAATTAACAAACAAAGCAGAAAATAAAGTCATACAGTTCTCGTAGAATGACCTAAGGCGCACTACATGGACAAACGACTTCAGTTTGTGTGCTGTGATTTCGTAATGGCCGCAGGGCACAACCTCGTACTCTAGTGCGCTAAGACGTCGGAATATCTTATGTGATCCGAATGTCATCGGAGAAGTTCCTCATATATATATATATATATATATATACATATATATATATATATATATATATATATATATATATATATATATATATATATATATATATATATATATATATATATATATATATATGGTACGCAGATTATGAAGAGTCTGTCTTCGGTTGCCGTAAAATAATTAGGAAAAAGGCACACGCTTCTAAAGAACTGTTCATTTGTCGACGTTTCGATCGGAGACCGATCTTCATCAGGATGAAATTTACCAGGCTTCGATGCGCTTTTATATCATCGTTCTCCGAGCCGAAAGAGAGAAAAAAAGGTACTTTTTCTTAACCTATGTACTTTTTCTTAACCTTTCTTTCTCTTTCGGCTCGGAGAACGATGATATAAAAGCGCATCGAAGCCTGGTAAATTTCATCCTGATGAAGATCGGTCTCCGATGGAAACGTCGACAAATGAACACGTTTTGTCTTGTACGCCGATAGTGGGTACGCGTGTAAGAATGTGACACAGTTCCGTGCGAATATATGTTTCTGGCTTTAGCCTGCTCCATATTATACTGCTTCTCTTATAGTCAGTATTGTATGTATTCCTAGGTTGTATTTTCGTTACTTGTAGTGTAGCATGTCCGTATATCTGCTAGGAAAATTTCTTCAGTATCATCAAGAAAGCGTCGTCTATGCAGGTTTCCCTGTGTACGTGATGTCAAATTGCGGCATGATCCGCTCTGTTTCACGTGAAGGGCTTTTGCAGCGGTGTTTAAATTGTGTGCGTTTCTTGAAGATGCATGCCTCTGAAGAGGTCAGATCCTAAGATAGTTATTCTGTCCATGTTGTATCTTCTACAAGCTTCTTGGAAATCCGTCGTGATGATTGATGCCCTTCTGTATGCTTTGACAACGAAAGCGATAGCGATTTCCTCTGCAGGTGTCGCGTGTTTGGCCCATGGGGATCAGACTTGTATACGTTACAGAAAATAAGTAACCGATTTACAATTACAATTACTTCCTTTAAAATGTAATTGATTCAGTGGCCAATTGCAGCCCTAGAAAGTAATTGAGTAATTGCAGAAATGCAATGACTACTTTTGCGTTACGCTCCTTCAAAATCTTATTGCCTAACACAAGTCTCCTCAAACTACAACGAACTGCTCTGGCTTGCATGGTAGACAGAGAGTACGCTGGATGCTTGCGTGAAGGCTGGGAGGCTTACTGTGGCTTCTGTGATATGGTACGCAGCTGATGAAACCTAGTCAATTAAGCCAAGGAAAACATAGGGGAGGCTATTTGTGGTTTCTTAACTGTAGTGCAATGATTTTCACTCAAATTGAAACTAATTAAAGTGGACGAAAAATCACCCTTTCCGTCGGTGGGATTCGAACCCACAACCTTAGAATTACGTGTCCGATGCTCTACCATTTGAGCTACGACGGAGGGCGCTCCCTCGTCCACTTTTTGTAGAGTATTTATATGTGTTTAATACCTGGGAGTGTTAGCCTGCGCCACTCGAAGCCCATGCGGCGAGTGTGGAACACACTTTCTTTTGCCAGAGGGCGTCACGGGGCACGTGATCTTCGCACGAGGTGGCAGCTGGCCAATAAACCCTCGCATGCTGCCTAGAGCATCAAGTCTGCCGGGACGAAGTCCTCGCTATGAACGTACGAAAAATGGGCAATTCCCCTCCTTTAGTACTTCTGTGGTATGGTGTTACACGATGTTAACTTTCAACAGCAGTTGTTCTTCAAAGTTGTCGTCGCTGATTCTTCTACGTTTCCGCGTTAAGAGGTCAGCTGCTACATTGAACACTCTCTCAATGCATGCGCTGGAAGGAAGGGCGGTACTTTAACGTAAAGACACTGCGCACCACGCTCGTAGTCGCGTGGGGCTTCGATGATAGTGCCAATGTCCTCTATGAAGCGTCACGCTTGGCTGTTGCTGGCGCTCGGATCAGGCGTGGCAGGTAAGGGCAAGGATAAGGTGAAAAAATAGGCTGTGTAGGGACCCCCCGTCCTGTCCGTAGGGGGGTCCCTGCAGAGTGGTCGCATATTTTTCGGGACGACAACTGCCGTGGAAGACTGGTTGAAACTTGATTTTGGAAAAAAGATTATATAGATTACCGGTAATCAATTACAAGAAAATGTAATTGAATTACCGAGAACGTTACATTCTCGAAAAAGCAATCTATTATATTACAAAATTGCAAGAAAATGTGCTTAATTACAAGTAATCGATTACTTGTAACGCGTTACGTACAACTGTGATGTGGATACTGCGATGAGTTCTTGTTCATCATCCTCGCTCATTGCGTGTTCGTTATCATACCTGTATTTTACTGACGTCGTCTTCGTTGTGCTCGAGCCCGTGCTTGTCTGCGCTCCCTTGATTCTGTGTGCAAGTTTCGGGTATGTTGGAAACATAAATCTTCTCCCTAATTTAAAATGGAATACGCTGAGAGTGGGGTAAGTCTTCCGGGGTGTATCCTAATATTGTCAGAACTCGTCCGGTAGGTGTTAGCTGAGGCCTCGCTGACCCAATATTCACGACGATCCGTGTAGAAGAATTATGCATTGCCTACTTACCTAGACGTCTGCATGCTTTGTCTCAGCCGTGAACACGCATCTGTACATTATGGTCAACAATATTACATTAACGGAAATCCCAATGCCAGGAAGACCAATCTTTTTTTTTTCTTTCCCGGATCACCTTTCCATGTTTCCTTCAGAATCCACCCAGTCAGTAGTAATACTGCGTTTTCTTTTCGGCTGAACAGTTGTTTTCATTTTGTTGTTTTATTGGCTTGTACTTTTCAGGCACACCATACTGTTAATAAATGTCAATCAGGTGCGAGCTTGCATTCTAGAGGGAACGCAACGAAATCTTACGTATCGAGTCCCGTCCCCTGCATCCCCCAGTTGAAGAACACTACCGAAGCCCCTGGCTTGACATTTCACACAAGATGGCGATGTCCGAAGACCTGTTTTGCAGCGCTACACTTGAGTTCACGCTGGCCCTGTCATAACAGTACACTGGAAATTCAGTGGCTGCGGAATATTAGGCACTCAGCTAGCAGATACAGAAGCAAAGCTCTCGCATATCAATGGCAACTCATTAATCATTGCCTTCTTCAGATACGATGTTACGGCATCGCTCTTTTCTCCAATACAAAGGTATTCAAGTTCGCAACGAGCAAATCCCACCTTTCGCAAACTTAACTTTCAATACATTTCCACCAAAAGTATGGATAATTTATGCTGTTGTTGCTCTCTGGGCATGCTGCTAATTCATGAATACGTTTTAAAACGTATTCATGAATATACACACCCTTTACCGCTGGACGGACTCAGAGATGGCAGGCGCTTATAAGCATTTCTTCATTACCAGCGAGATGGCGCTAGGAGCGCGACGGGCGCATTTAAAAGTCGTCGGCAAGCTCGCTCGTTTCTTCCTTTATTTGCGCAGGGAGAACCTTGCCCATCCGCTGTCTGCTCGCGCGGTTTTCTCATGGTGAGGGGAAGAGGGATGTTTCGAGTTTTCACCGTGATGTCCGCGCTCATGTTACGGAGCGTACCAAAGTCACTCGAGCTCAGGGGACGCCGCTAAACGAACAAACAGAAGATGAGCGCGAACTACCAAGTGTCACAGCTCGACACTTGAAGCACGCTAGTTTCTTCACTGCTTCGGCCGCCTTTGCAACAGGAGCGCTGTTCAAACTGAGAGTATCCATTGGCGAGCCTCACTTCGTATAGCATTAGTTTCTTGCTATCGCACTGACTGCTTCGCCCTTGCGGCGAAACTGACTTTTTTATGCGATTCATTAAACTCTGGTACACAGAGTGACATTGTCGGGTGATGTACACAGGGCACTATATTTCTAAGGCTACAAAAGTGACCGCAACTGTCAGAAATGTGCATCAACGAAACGGTCTCGCGCATATTCTGCGGCAGAACATCAGACGTTCACCGTCTCATTGCTTTTGACTTCAGACCTCGTTCGTAGCGTAAGGTGCGTAAGGTGCCACAGTCAATGTGCTTTAAGAGCAAGAAGTGCGTTTTTGGCATCTTTAGTGCAGAGCGGCATAATATCAAGACCCTAGAAATAACGCCTGCGCGACGTGACGTATAGATGAGGTTGTACGCACTACATGTATACACGCATATTGCCTGCTTCCATAGTTTGCTGGTTACATCGCCATCGTAATTCTCATTCTTTTTTTTATTTTTTATTCATTTTCCTCTTTGTCCTACGCGGAGCAGTGGGCTAGTGACAGAGGTCCTTCGGTTCGACGCCTGTGATTTTCGCGAATTAAAATATGCTTTCTCTTCCTCCACAGTGCAATAATAAAGAAAGGTTGTTTCAGTTTCGTAAGTCTTCCAGTCACACAAGGTCAGTGTGTAAACTCTGCTTCAGATTAGGAGGAGACAGAGAGAGAGAGAGCGATGTTATAAGTCATGAGGATTTTCAATTATTTGCCATAGCAATCACTTGTCAGATGATACCATATTTTTCTCAGAGATAGTCAATTAAGCAGAGGTTTACGCAAAGGCTGCTGAAAACTGTGCAGATAGCGCAGTTGGCTTACTCGGTGGCATTGTTAAAGTTCAAAGGAACTTTATCCATTAATTAATTACTCCTAGATTTCTTCTCAAACACCTTAACACTGAGCTGTATCACCACTTTTTTCCCACGAGGCTCTACTTAAATTGCTTTCTTTTGTCGATAATTGAAATTCACCCACAGAAACACAGTGTTAGACTGATAAATATTGCGGAGGACATTAACGAATGTGCTACGACTTCCCAACTGCTGCCGCAACGGAATGGCGACTCACAACTAATAATAATATCTGGGGTTTAACGTCCCAAAACCACGATTTGATTATTTCGATCACCTGGGGTTCTTTAACGTGCACCTAAATTTAAGTACACGGGCCTCAAACATTTTCGCCTCCATCGAAAATGCAGCCGCCGTGGCCGGGATTTGATCCCACAACCTTCGGGTCAGCAGTTTAGTGCCATAACCACTAGACCACCGTGGCGGGGCAACTCACAACTGCTTGCACGGGTGTTTTGTTGTATACGCTGACTTAAACATGATGGTGGTATCAATGCCAGTACGATGACTTTGAAGACAATCCATCTTAGGGAAATTCCGGCAGATCCCATGCACTGTGGGAATCTACTTCATGCGAAACATTAACATTCAGCAAGTAGCCGTGTGTACCGTATTTTTCTTGGCTTTGAGCCGACCCTTACGAGTTGGATCGATGTATTCGTGTAAATTTAGTAGTTTTGTGCGCATCGTCGAGTGTTCGTTGGCGTATTCCTGCGGTGACGAGCAACACTAGGCTGTAGCTTGCCGAGTCATATTGTCACGTGGCCGTGGCGGTGAAGAAGGCTCCAGCTGAACTAGGAAAAACGTAACTCTTTATCTGGGCGAACTTGTGGCCGGAAAATGAAAGGCGAAAGTACGAGCCGCGTATCAATCAAAGAACGCTTGGAAGAGCGTGAGTAGCTGTGCGCGAGCGCACCTCTATTTCATATTTGGCGCCACTCACGTGTTTTTATTTTTTTCTCGGAACGAACAAGGCAGATTTCTGTACAAAATAAATGCTTCATTCCGGGGTTGTTTAAGGCGGCCTACAACTTTACCGTTAATATTCTTCCGATTCGAGCAACAATAGAAAGGTTCACTAATTAAAATAATAAATTATTCACTGACTTGTGGTGAAAAAATACAGGTCATATGTACACACGCCTTCCACTAATATGCAGCAGGCAGAACTTTGCTTGAGCACATGGCCTTTTTTTAAAGCTTTTTGTAAGTTAGCTGGGGCGCCCGGTGGAATATACGAGCGCTATGTTTTTCAAGGTCTGATCGGTCATGAAATAAAAACCTGAGTGAAAATTACAACTGCTTTATTTGCAACGTTTAGGTACACATACCAGCTACTTCTCGACATAGTCGCCGTTTCGATTCAGACATTTGTCTTAGCGTGGCTAACTTTCCTATACCCGCCTCGTGGAAGGCAGCTACCTGTGCTTTCAACCAGTTCTGTTCGCCGGTCTGCAGCTCGCTGTCTGAGTCAAACTCCTGTCCTCCTAGCCGGCGTTTCATGTGAGCAAATAGATATAAACAAGAAGGAGTTAAGTCCGGGTTGTATGGTGAGTGATCGCACACTTTCAACCGAAAACACTGGAGGAGCTTCTTTGTTACAGCTGCAGTGTGCGGACGCACATTGTCAACAAGAAGGACAACGCCTGATGGCAACATTCCTCTTCTTCACTTGTTCTAAATTGCCCTTCGTAGGCGTTCAGGAGTGACGCTTTACGAGGCTGTCACACCTTGTCGTCACTCATGAAAGTTGTGCCGCACACACACATTACTAATTGAATTTCATTGCACTGTACCCCCCAGCTTGCAGAAATCGAACTACAACACGCACTTCATACTTCTGTACGCACTTCTGTACGCTGATGATACAACCATATATGCCTCTCATAAAGATATCTTATCTCTCGTTAATAATCTAAGCACAGATTTAGAAGACATCCTAAGGTGATGCAAGATCAACATGTTTTCTATTAACACAACTAATACCAAGTTTGTTGTATTCTCTTCCCATCAGCGAAGCTTAATATCCATTCCACCTATTATTTTCATCTTCCTCAAAGTACACGTTCTTTCCTTCGTATCCTACTTCATTGAAATTTGAAATATCGGAATCATATTGCTAACATAAAAAAGAATAGAGATTATGGTACATGCATCCCAATTGAAACGCGCGCTTGCTTCTCACGTATCACAGTAATGTCACTTTACCACATTTTTGTTCGCTCTCATGTTACTTATGGTACAATATGTTGAGCAAACACCTATAACACTGATGCTGCGTCTACCAAGATTGTTCAAAACCGGTCCATCAGAACAATTAATTGCAGTTCACGCCTTTCTAATACCAAATTCCTAATGCATGAGAAGCACATCCTTATCATTTCTGAACTCACTAAACACTACCTAGATATTTTTTACAGATTTATGACCAGTCAACTACCACCAGCTATTTTTCTACTAAATAACCTTGGGATTTATGGTACTACCAGATTCGAGCAGATTAACAATTTTTGCTTATCAAGAATCTGCAGAAATAGTGGTAAGCAAGCAGTACAGTTCACTTCTACTTCGTTATGGAGCACTATTGCACTTATCGTGAAAACTGCGAGATCTTTATATCAGTTTAAAGGAGAACTAAAAATGTACTTAGAAAAGACTAACGAAAAGTTTATTGTATCTTTTTTAACTGTTTGTTTTCGGGAGTGTGTTGTGATCAATGGGAAGTGTTTTTTAATTTGCGATTAATGTTTTTTTTTCCTCTTACAATTTTTCTTGCTGATATTTGATATGCTGAAACCGTACTATTGCATGTAATTAATTGTTCATTTACTGTTAATGTTCTGTGTTTTTTTTTGCATGAATACTACTTTTTGCTACTTTTGCTTTAAGCTGTAAAGTACCATAATTGTTTTTGTACAGGAGGTCTTGATACAGTCTTTGGCTATGGGACCTCCTCCTGTATGCTAAATATCTGCAATATTATGAAGCTTCTAATAAAAAAATTCTGATTCTGATTGCGAATGCTGTTTGATGTATTATGTGTACGTATAAGTGCATGGCTGCATGGATTGACAAACCATTTGTTCAGTGAGATCAAACGCAGTATCAACGTTCATCGTCTACTTCTTAAGTGAACATTGACCTTTTTATCGGTAAAGACGGATCTCTATTACAATGAGCCATTCGTAAGTTCCATGCCAAGAGGCGTAACAATACAGCATCCCACGGCAATGTTTTTCTACTGAACGAAATTTATTTACATTTCATATACAAGGGGCTCTTCCAGAAAGTATACCAACTGGACAGATTTCCCTGCTGTGTACATAGCGCTGACAGAAATACAGCAGCCAAGCGCCGCCTCTGATCTGAAAACACAGAGAAAAATGTAAGTTGTTTTCTCACACAAAACCCTGTCACAGAAAACACTTGCGCTTTTAAAAAACCATATAGTAAAAAACTAATGTTCTTATTATAGTATATATAAACCTTGCAAATGCGTTCAGCTTTGCTTATCGTCTGTTCACAAAGCGTTGCGATATCCCAGCGCCATTTGCTACATATTGCCCGTTGGTAAGACACAGCACCTGGCTTAGCGAGAGGAAACTGAAGATCAGCTTGACTCTTTGTGAAGCAACGAGGGTTATACATATCGGCACTCTCTTGTAAATCTACCGGACAGCGACCTAGGCAAAATGGCTAGGAAAAATAAAGATAACTGTACCTCATGGAAACATGGCATTTATCCCTTCAGGGCATATCCTCCATATTTCAGCCCGCCTCCGTATCCGAGGCCGCCTCCGTAGCCCAGACCAACTCCGTAACCCAGGCCTCCCCCGTAGCCGAGAGCACCGTATCCCAGGCCTCCACCGTATCCGAGACCTCCACCGACACCTCCAAGGCCGGAGTGAGCGACGATGGCGCCGCCGCCGTGTACCTTGTTCACGTGGTGCACAGTGCGCACGAGGAAGGCGGGCCCCGCCACGGCTTTCGCATAGCCAGGTCCACCACTGAGCAAAGTCACGCTGCTGCCAACACCGACTCTCCCGGCACCTAGGCCGCCACCGTATCCGAGTCCACCGTAGCCACCGTATCCTAGTCCGCCGTAACTACCGTAGCCGAGTCCCCCGTAGCCACCGTAGCCACCGTAGCCGAGTCCACCATAACCACCGTAGCCGAGGCCACCGAGCCCACCAGCCATAGTGCAAGCCACAAAGGCAGAACCAACCAGGAGGATTGCCTGCATTATCAGTAATCAATATTCCCATAGCTTCTGCGTTTTATGCGTTTACCTATCTTACATTTCATGCTGGTTAGACTATTTCCTATCAAACACCAGTATTAAACAACTTGCACAAGAGGTATGCTCTCTAAATAAAACACCAGATCACACTAATGCTCTATTTTCAAACGTGTATCTTTCAGTGACGCACTCTGCTTTTTGCTATCCGAATAAAACTCTACATGGTCCTATGTTTGACAGACATAGAGAAATGTCAAACAACAATTGGGCATACACTACATATTAATTTTATTTATGAAGCTTAGTAAAGTGTTGATGTATACAGTTATTTTATTTTTATATTTTTTTGCATGGTGATTGAAGAATCGAAGGTCCCAAAGTAAGAACTGTTAGGGGAACCTCCTAACACAAAGTAAGCAGTGGATCAGTTCATCGATGAGCAAAGAGTGGCGAATTAGCAGTAAAATATACAAAAAACGTACATAAAAAGTATGTCAACATATGCAATAATGACAGGTGCAAAGTGCTTTGTTAATTTCCGGGCGATTTTGTCACAGAATACCATTTTGCAAACACCGAGTAAAATAAGTAAACAAAGCCATGTAAAAGATGAAATACTCAAGGTGCCAGCCATACAGGGCGTTTTTTTTTTTTAGAAAATACAGACTTATAAAAATTCTGTACAGCTAGACTCCTGTCGTTTTCGCACACGAACTCACCGTCGAGGCGGAAACCCTTTGCCGCAGCCGAAATGACACTATTTTCACTAATTAACATAAACTCGTTATTTAACTTTTTTATTTATTGACTTAGGGGCAGTCGTTTATGTTAGAAAGTCACAGTGCATATAGGGCAATTTATGGCATATCCATTTTTTAAATCACGAAAGTTGCACGTGAATCTAGATGTTGATAACCGAATTTTAAGGGCGATGTCGAAACTGTCGGTGCCCGGCGAGCGGGAAACGCGGCCTCTTTGTTAGGAACTACACGTGACAAGAAAGTTACGAAATTTGAATCAAGGCGCGCCAAAGCAGAATCTTGTCAGGAAAATTGGCAAGCATTCTGAAATGCACGAGCAAACAGCTTATTGCTTGCGTGCGATCTGTGGTGCTTATCTGCTTCTTTGTTAAACTAAAAAAAAAGTCACAGTTTCGCCACAAGGGCGAAGCAATGAATGCGATAGCAAGAAACTAATGCTATGCGAAGTGAGGCTCGCCAATGGATACTCTCAGTTTGAACAGCGCTCCTGTTGCAAAGGCGGCCGAAGCAGCGAAGGATACTATAGCGTGCTTCAATTGTCGAGCTGTGACACTTGATAGTTCGCGCTCATCTTCTGTTTGTTCGTTTAGCGGCGTCCCTTGAGCTCGAGTGACTTTGGTACGCTCCGTAACATGAGCGCGGACATCACGGTAAAGCTCGAAACATCCCTCTTCACCTCACCACGAGAAAACCGCGCGAGCAGACAGCGGAAGGGCAAGGTTCTCCCTGCACAAATATAAGAAGAAGCGAGCGAGCTCGCCGACGACTTTTAAATGCGCCCGTCGTGCTCCTAGCGCCATCTCGCTGGTAATGAAGAAAAGCCTATTAGCGCCTGCCGTCTCTGAGTCCATTCAGCGGTAAAGGGTGTGTATATAACGCTCGCCGTTAGCTGCGCGGAGGATCTGCGTTCGTGGCGTAGTGGTTGGCGCCACTCACTGCGGAGCAAGAGGTCCCTGGTTCGATTCCACGCTTCGGAAGCATTTTTCTAAATTATTTTTCTCTGGGGCTTATATATATATATATATATATATATATATATATATATATATATATATACTTATACATATACGGTGCATGACGGCGACGGCAAAATCCAGCCGAGACGGTCCATATAATTGCTATCGCAATAAAAACAGGCGCGAAAAACTATTTATCCAGTCAGCAAGAAAAAAGCGCCGCAGTGGCTGCCCCTGGGTTTAAGCTTCACAGACAAAGAAAATGTTGATGCTTCGGTTTTCTTGCACATAGCTTGAAAGAAATAAATAAGCGCCAAACACTTCAAGCAATGGTAAGGCGATCCGCTGTGGGAAGTGAGATGACTTCTCGCTTTTCACGAAATGATACGGCTGCGACGCACCTTCATTCGAATTTCGTCACTTCCTTGTCACGGGTAGTTCCGGTCTGACGTAACAGAGTGGCAGCGTTTCATGCGCGCCAGGCGCGATCAGTTCCGATATCGCCCTGAGAATTCGATGACGAATTTCTCGAATTACGTGCGACTTTAGTGATTTCTGAAAAACATTATTATGCCATAAAATGTAAATGTCATGCACAACAACTTTGTAGTATAAACAACTACCCTCAAGTCAATAATTAACAATGTAATTAACAATTTTTGCTAATTAGTCACAGCAGTGTCACTTCATCTGGGGAATGTATTTCC